>NW_010321101.1:0-75204 GCF_000700745.2 Antrostomus carolinensis | reverse complement strand
TGTTGTGTGGGACAGTGTCAAACACCTTGCAGGGGTCCATGCTTGGCAAGGCGTGCTTTTTAGGTTTTTCTAAAAGCATGCTTTTAAAAGCATGTTTTTGTTTTTTTTTTAAAGGCATGCATTTTAGGTTTTTTTAAAAGCAAAATGAGGACATGAATTAAAATTAATCCATTTATAAATCTTTCTGCATCCAAATTTGAAGTGTAAATAAATCATTCACCCTGTCTGTCTCTTTTCTCTTACAGACCATGTAACCTTTAACTCTTTAAGGTAATGAGCAGAGAAAGCTGTCTTAAATGATTTACTAAAAGATATAAAAATGAGTTGCACAGTGGAGATGGCTTTTAAAGAGCAGGGAAGATGGCAGCAGGAGTGTTGGGAGTGCCTCAAAATGTTTTTTAATGCTTGCCTTTGGGAGCATAACTTAAGTGAATTCATCCCTGTGCATTTTATAATGCAAATTATCACTCTGAGAAATGCATATCAAGGAAGGCAGCCAACAGACAGCTTGTTTTCATGAGAGGGCTGGGAGTGGAGGGCAGGGAGGCAGCTGGGGCGAGAAACTGCTCAGGTCTGCAGCTCCCAAACGCAGGAAGGATTTGCACTGGCAGGGCTTGAAAACAAGAGAGATGGCCGAGTGGATCAGATAGATCATGCCACAAAGATGCCATATTAGATTAATTTTTGTGATTCAAAAAAATAAAAAAAAGGGCTTATGGCAAAGAAACTGTTTGAAGTTTTAGTTCTGTGACACTTGAGACTGCAGCGTTGTCAACACTGAAGATATTCTTCTGTGCCTTGTTTAAAAAGGAAGCTAAACACGACCTTGGGTCTGCGGCTGTTGGTACCTCCTCAATGTATGTTAATTAGTAAAGACCGTGAGAAAAGTAGTTCAGCTGCTGAGGGAACTACATATTCTAATTTTTTAATGTGTTCCAGATATTATCAATTGTGCCTACAGATCTCTTGTGCAGTTATGGCTGTGTGGATGTTGCTAGTGTCTCTGCAGTCATGCACCACTTGCACATACAGTGTTGGCAAAACTGTTAAAAAAACCAAAAAACCCCAAAAAACTCATAAACCAAAAAAACCCACAACCCCATAGGTGATATTTTAAACTGTAACATAAGCCGTGTGTCTCTGCTCCATCTCAGGCTGTGCAGAGGGAAGAGATAGCATGGGCCAGGTCTGTTGTGTGTGAGGATGCTCCCCTCTGCTTTCATATGCAGATTTTAAATAAGAAAAATATGCATCTCTGCTTCTTGTCACTCCTATCCCTGGGATGTTTCACATCCCTCTCTATATTCCATCGGCTTCCTGCTCTTTGGTCTTGATGTCTGTTCTTTATAAACCTTCTATCCTGAAATCTGCCCAGTGCTGACCCCACCCTGGCTCCTAGCCCTCTTTGCCAGGACTAAAGCTCAGCAGCTGCAGGAGGAGAAAAATTGCAAATCTCTAGACCACAATGAGCAAACCAAAGTTGTCCTGGCTTGGGAAGGAGCGGCTTGCTGTGGCTTTCCTACAGATGCAAATAGGCACTGAGTTTCTGTTTGGTGAAGTAGCAGACTGGGAGTTCAGATGGTTGTTTCCAGCAGTGTTTGTACTCTAAATATTTATCCATAGTGAGTAGGCACATTGTTCCATCTTTCCCAGAGAAGTTATGCCCAGGTAGGAGTTTTAAGCCCTCTTTCCCCCCAAAGGTAATGGGATTTAGCTTCATGATAGAAAGTTTGCAGCTCTGAAACCAAGTTGCCAGGACCTACTATTTTAAGCTGTGCTTCTGCTAATCAGTCTCCTTTTGGGAAGGCATAAAGAGACAAAGGTTGCAATTGCAGGAGTTAAGGCTTCATTGAGTGTTTGCTGGGAGGTCTTCCTTCTCCCTGGCTGCAGCCATGGGAGGTGGGGGAGTGCAGGAAGACACAGCTGGGGAATCACCCTTCACCTCGCCAGCAAATAAGAGGATTTCTCATTGCAGAAAGCAGCTTCTGCATGGGGCTGCAATGAGTTTTTCATCCTGTGTGCTCTGTTTTCTGTTTTAAAGTGCTGTGCAAAATGACTTCTCTGCTTCCAACTACCAATTCAAAACTGCTAACCACCCACCGTACAGCTGCTAATGCGCAGATTATCTCCACAGCCAACAGCTTTAAGTAATCAAACAGAGATAATTTTACCTCTGTGACCCAACAAATAAACACCAGAATTGGGAAAAATCCTCTTGCCCGCACAATTCTACCCAGCTTTTCAAGGACAGGGTAAAGGGTTTCATCAAAACCAGCAGCACTGACAAGGTCACCAGGTTTGTCCCATTTTGGGTCGATTGTGAGATACGGCTGTGTGGTGGTGTGGGGTGCTGTCAGGAGGTCACAATGCTCCATAACCCAATGAGACCATCTCTTGGTGCTGCTGCAGAAGATATTAAATGAGTAGAGCATACACTGAAAAGTTGTGTATGCAGTCCTGCTTTTACAGGAAAAATTGTGGCTTGGAATGGCTTTCAGTAATGCCTTCAACCTTTAACTTTCTGTTCTGAAGAACAGACATTTCTCACAGCTATCAGGGGTTTAGTACCATAAAGAAAATACAACTGTTACATATCTTAACACTGCATCTGTGGCTTCTTCCTCACTGACCAGTCTCCATCAACGTCGAGAAAGAAAAATATTCTAGCCCAAAAGTCCTATCAAAAAACTTACCTTTTTACGCTTTAAAAGTCTGATTTCCCAGGTCAGCTGATCGTGGCTATTTTATTCAAAATGAAGTCTCTGCTTTTTTGTGTTAGTAAGTTCTAGCTGCTTGGAGGGTCTCTCATTTTCCCTGCCCTTTTCCCCTTTGTTCTAGGAAACTCAATTCCTTATTCCTGCTATTAAGAATACTTAGCATGTTGTCATTGGGAAGCAGCACTTATTTCTTCATGGAAAGAAGCTGCTTAATGTTTCATGCATTACAGTGAATAATTAAATAAAGAAAAATATCTAAGCCCACAAAACTAGCTGGCAGCTGAAAGGACGAAAGCATTTGCAGTCTGCTGGGGAAAAGTGACACTCCTGGCCTGGTGTCTTAAACCACAAGGGTAAGGTTTAAAAATGAATATGTCTGGCCTGACATTCAAAAAATCTGGATTTTTCAGCTTTCCATGCATTTATAACATTAATCTTTAATTGTCATATTCTTGAGTTACTGGCTGTGAGAACTGAGCTGAATTTGACGGGGCTAAGGAAAACCAGGCTGGTAAGTGGAATGAAGTGTCTGCGGGGACCATGACCTTGTGAACTGCCAGGGATGGAAAGGCTGTCAGCACTCAGGCAGGCAGGGAGCTTGGCAGCCCGATAGTGAATGGCACTAGCAGTCTTCATGTAGGATGTCTAAATAAGGGGTTTTATTGGCCTTTATAGTTCTTTTCACCCTTTCCAGGCTGCTACAGTCATTGCCTGTATTCTTCTGATTTTGTAACGAATCTTAAAACACAACTATTAGGCTCTGGGGAGATGGGATGAAAAACTGGGGAGATGGAACTTCTGTGCCAGGAGTTGGGAGAAGGGTGACTGCTTCCAAAATGATCTAAATGGGCCATGGAATTTTTTCCTTTACAAATAAACCCAGAACTGAGCTGTAATTTTGCAGTGACCTTTGCTATTTTACAAAATGAGATCAGACACCTGCCATCCTCATAGCAGAGGGAGCATTGTTCTAGCAGTAATTCAAGGCCCAGTTATAAACAGGGATGTGTGTTGCATGTTTGGGTTTTTTTTTCCTTTTTTTTCCCCCATCCAGTTTTTCCCTTCGCTGCACATACCATCTCAAACTGATAACATGCTTTAGCAGAATTTGCTGAGACCAGAGACAGATGGAGGCTTGTGCAGAGCAGTAGCTCCCTGTGCCACTACACATCCCTTTGAATTTGGTTAGTGTTAGTCCCATCAGCTGGGGTGGGAGCCTTTGCCTTCTCCTTTTTCTGCGCCTGTATGCTGAGGTATATAGGCTTGATCACATAATTTGTGTCTGCGTCTTTCCACTGCCTTTTGCATTTTCCTCTCTGTGTGTGATATTAGGATCTTCTGTTGGATATTAGGAAGAATTTATTTCCTGAAAGGGTTCTCGGGCATTGGCAGGGGTTGCCCAGGGCAGTGGTGGAGTCCCCATCCCTGGAGGGATTTCAGAGTCATGTAGACACAGTGCTGAGGGACAGGGTTTAGTCGGGGACTTGTCAGTGTGAGGTTAATGATTGGACTCGATGATCTTAAAGGTCTTTTCCAATCTGGGCAATTCTGTGTGATTTGTGATCTGCAGCTCTGGCTGCAGTGGGGACACAGTGAGCAGGACTGCAGAGATGCCTTGTACCACGGTGAGGATTACTGATGTGAATCTGGTGTGCCTGATACACACCAGAGCGACTGCTCTAATTACCGGAGGACAGCTCACAGCCCCAGAGCTTTCATGTGCTTTGCTGCTCTGGCAGTCTGACTCTGGCCTGACCTCTGCTTGGAGTGAGAGATTTGGTTCAATTCATCTTTTAGCAAAGCGGGCTGAGGCTTAGGGAGCTGTTGCAGCATCCTGGAGAGTATCTAAAATGAGGAGAAAGGGGACTTTCTGGTTCCAAAAAGACTGCCACAAATTCTTGTTAAGGGTTAGGCTGCATCAATGCTGTTAACTCTTCTCCTGGCTTATCTGTGTACTGCTGAAGTTTAGATCGTGTCCACCAGCTTTTCACTAAATTGGCAGAATCTGCACTGAATGGCTCATACTTGATAAGACAAATACAGAAAAGATGAGAAAGGGTTCGAGAGGAAATGTGGATTTTAATTACTGCCTCTTGCACCTCATCTCTAGTAGCTCACCAGTTTGTGATCAGCTGCATGGTAGACAGGATAGTGGCATTTTAAATGTGCTGCTTGTTCTGCTGGCTTAGACTTTTCCTGAAGACTCAATTCAGCAAGGTACATAACCACACATCTACTTTGAATTGCATGAATACTACTGCTGAAATTAGTGACACTCTTCCTGCAGTTCATTTAAGATGTGTGGTTGCAACGTGACCCAATTCCTATTGAAATAGGTGGAAGAATTTCCCACTATTCTGATAAATCCAGATCAGGTCCTAAATCCAATTAACCCTTTAGACACCTGCATGGATGTCTGCTTATCATGGTTCTGTGGTCCAGGAGTGGTACAAATACTGGCAACCACTGCAGGGACCAAAATGCTTTCTGTATGGTGTACCGAAAGAGGAGCTCCCCTGGGCCCCCCAGCAGTTTATCTTCAATGCTGCTCTGTGTTACTACCTGATTATTCCCTTGCATTGACCACTCTTGATTTTATTTATTTAGGAGAAACTGCATTTTCTCTGCGCATGAGTAACAAGTAAGAGGAGTCACTGCGCTGGGGAGCTCTGGTGTTGGTACAACAGCAACAGCTGCCAGACCTGGAAATCCAGGAACCCTGGTACCACTGACCTGAGGATTAAACCCTTTTCACTGAAACCATAGCCCAGACTGCCAAATTGCCTGTGATAAGCTTTAAAGAACTGGGAATAAACCCATGCATGCATCTATTTCCTTTGCAGCAACTTGTTAGCTGGAGGCTCTTCAATTGCTGCAGCAGTGAGTGGAGAGTCCCCGCAAGAGAGCTGGCAGTGCACAGCTGTGCTCCGGGATCCCATTCTTGGGGTTTTGTTTGTTTGTCGTCTGGAGTAAAGCGATTGCAGACTTAACCTTTGTACAGCCTTTCAAATAATAACATGTTTGTGCTTGTACTGCGTGTCAGAGAAACATTCCCCCCCCCCCCAACCCCCCTATTTTCATGGTATAAGATCTGAGAGTGGGCAGGCTTATGTAAAGTCAGATCTTGTGCTTTAAACCCCCATAAATTTAGTGCAGAGCCCCTGTTCTTCTCCATCCAGGGGTGTTACTGGGACCAGCGCAGGGTACCTGCTTCAGCCACCCATCCCGAGTACTGGGGGTGGTCGTGTTGCTGCAGTCTGAGCCACCAGCTCCTCATCCAGCCCCCGCGCCTCTGGGCTGGTTTTTTCATAATCAGAAATAAAATTTATGGTGCCAGACAGGACCCTGCTTCATGTCAGTCTGTCGCGTGCCAGCTGACGGTGGCAGTTCTTCACCTCCTGCTCTGGAGCAGCATGTTTTAAATAAGTTTCAGAGATTTGCAGTTTGCAGCATAGCCCTTTGAGAGAGTGGCAGTGGATTTCTCCCCCCCTTTCTTTTCTGATTATTCCAACAGTGACTAAAGTTTTCAAAAGCATCCAAGTGATACAAAGAATTTATTGTCATCTACAAAAAAAAAAGACTAAAATTATATTGGCTTTAAGATGGACTTCTGAGCTGTCTTTATCTTGAACATTTTATCAACCATATGTGTATTCCCTGTGTGATTATGGGAAGACCCGAGGCCACCTTTGGGACCAGATGGTCCCACCTGCAGGTATGCCATCTGCAAGCATGGCCAGGACTTGCTCTTCTCAGCATGGTGCAACACCTGCATGATCTGGGGGATGCCCAAGAGACATCCAGGTGGGCAGAAGGGTGTGGGTGCAAGGTATTTATAAGCTGCTTCCTTATAAATACTGCTGAGCCAAGAAGCAGTGTATGTGGAAATTCCTTGGGGATGGGATTTCTTGGAGTTGAAATGTGTGGGGGAAAAGCTCCCTTCTGGCAGGGAAGATGACCCCCCTGTTTGCTAGCATGGGTAAAAGCAGTCCACCAAGGGATGTATGGTTTTGTGAGTGCTGTTTTTGGACAGCTAGCATTACCCATAGGATTCCAGTAGATGCAACTGTCAGCATTAAGCTCTGCAAACAGTTGGTAAAAAAAAATAAAAAATCCTTTTGACTCTTTCTGTTCGCAACTGACTGGATGTAACAAAGATGATATGACTTTATCATCTGGATTAGATAACGGCTGTACCATCTGGACTGTCATCACACTCAGTAACTGTTACCCCTTCCATCAAACTACAGTTCTTTTCTAGATAGAATAGCCAATATAAATAGTAATTTAAAAACTACAATACATAGAAATCCCATGGATTTACAAATCTATAACCAAGAGGCTATAGGATCCAACCATGCTCAGGACCTGAGTGACAACTGATTCCCTCCAAAGACAGCACATGCAGTATTAGACTAACAAAGGCTGTTATCATCAAAGATCTTCCTCTAGGGAATCAGATTTTTAAAGAATCATCTGAGTTTTGACTAAAAATGTACTTTAAAGAGAATCCTTAATCAAACTGACGTAACAACAGGAGTATTTACTTTTCTACTCCACCCTGGAACCAATAAGTCACGGATAGTTAATCATTCTCTGTATTTTAGAGAGGATTTTATCTTGCAAGACATTTGCCTCACCTTTCCTACCTTCCTAAATCTAGAAGATGCGACTGCTCTTGTGTCTCCTGCATGCCAAAGGGATACAGACTGAGCTTGAGCAATATATGTTGAATTTGCCAATAGTTCTCCACTGCAATAAATACCTCTTGCAACACAACACTGAAATCTGTGGATTGCAAGCCTCTGTTTTCTGGAGCATGATATACTTTTTTCACTCTACCAAATGCCCATAAGGAAATTGTAAGTGAAATTAAACCACTATATATGAAAGTGAACTTGCACAGACAGTTGATTTAGGACACAAGCACTTAATTCTGGCTCTTGACCATACAATATTTGGAAGCAATTTACAGCAAGTACATGACAGTCAAACCAAGTGGGTTGGACATTAGACTATGTGGTAGGTACTGTGAAGAAATAGATGGAAATATGGTTACAAATTTGAAACTTTCTCTTTGGAAACTGTGTAGCATTTCTGAGAGCTCCACTTGACCTACAATTGCTGGATAAAGGGAGTAAAAGAGATGTAAAGGCAGTCAAAGTGAATTAATTTTAAAAATCCAAGTTAATATTAATAGAATGTGCTATATTAAACAATTTACAAGCATGTCTGGCATTTATAGAAGAACTCTGCTTTTTGTTACATATTACATTAAAGGAGAATCCTGAACCAACATATCAAAATGTCAAACTAACACAGCATTTTTCTTTTATCTCCTTTTTTGTTAAAATTAATTATTGATAGCCTTTTTCATGGCTGGCATGATTTTTATTTGTGTATTAGATCAAATCTCCTATTCCTTCTGTAGGCAGAGCTCTACAACAATATCTAGATGTGATATGTGCAATTAGAGAGCTCAGATTCTTTCTTGTGGGGAATGTTCTCCCCACCCATCCCTTGTTGCTATGATTTCTTAATCTGATATTTTCATAGGAAGTCTTTAAGCAAATATATAGCCCACCCTGGAGCTGGTGGTCAGGTCGAGGGTGTAATGGTCTTGTGTGGGCCCACAGACCACACTGGTGGATCTCCCAACTCCAGAGAGGGATCTGAGCTGGTTTACCCAGGATCTGCAGAGTAAAACCTGCTCAGCTTCCAGCCATGTGGCTTGGGAGGGTCTTTTGCAAGAGTGAGGTCAGATTTATGCTAGGTTTCAGAAAGCCCGGGTGAGGAGAGGCCGTGCATGGTTCTTGGGCTTTTGGTGGCACCAGGGGATAACAAGGTCTCCATTAGCCACCGTCACCTGCTCTGGACATTAGCAAAGCCTTGGTCCCCACAAGAGCTTTCATCTGCTCCGAGTTTCATGGTTTGCAAAACTCTTTTACCTTTCAAACATCACCCCCATTATGGTTCTGGCAGTTGTGTGCTTCTGAAGGATCCACCTCACCCCTGGAACTTGGCAGCCCCCAAACCCATTTGCTATGCTCCACCTACAAATGCAGAAGTGGTTTTGGCTTGTTTTATTTTAAGGTCAAAGGTCTCAATTCAAGTAACAGAGAAAACAAAGCTTCCTCCTCATAGTCTCCTGTTCATCCTGGTTAGCATTTTTAATTGCTTCCAAAAGATGCTGCCTAAGTTTGGCAGTTGTTTTTGAGGCTCTTCCTCCAACATCTCTGGATTTTCTCAGGTGCAAGGAAGGAGGGTGCAAGACGCGGCCCTAAGGCTCATGAAGGGTTTTAAATTTACATGAATTAAAATTGTCTCCCTGGTATTAATCAGAATAGATGGACTATGAGGGTGACCTTAGGTAGACTACCCTATGGAGGACAGAGGGACACAGTTATCTTCTCATACTCCCCCATTCCCAAACGTGCTTCTGTTACCTGCATCCCATTACAGATTCAGGGAATGCCTTTCCCTGCCTTCTGCTGTCTCTCAGCCAGCAGGTCTGCTCGCTTTCTTCATGCTGAAATCAGGTTTTCTCTCTCCGTTCCGCTGACCCACTTTAGGCTCTTTGAAGGCACGGCGGAGCTCCCCGGCGGCTGCAGCTCTGCCTTCAGGGGACACGAACGGGCAGTGGAGCTGAGCAAACGAAACAGCAGTGGCACTCCCAAAACCCACGGGAGGAGGGTGGTTTTGGAGATGCAGCCCCCCCCTTGGTTTGCTGCCCTGTATTTGGTCGCATGTTTTTATCTTTTAACTGCTGCCTAGGGTATGTTTTAAAGACACACACAAAAAAAAAAAAGAAGATTTTTTTTTATTTTATTTCAAGGCTGCTGGAGCAGTCTGCAGCAGGGTTCCAGACACACTCACTCACGCTTTGTGCCTTAATAGCACCTGACATAACCTGGTCATAGGCACGAGCAAGGCAGAGATCATCCATCCCCCCACTGCCGCTCTGTCCCCGCTCCCATCCCCTCTATGTAGGGCATCCCATATCCCAGGCAGCATCCCCTGCCTGAATCCCTTCAGGAGACCAAGGGGAGCCTTCTCCACCTCCCGATCTTGTCCGGAGGCCTCGGTTTCATGTTCAGCTGCTGAATTTGGGGTGAGCGTGGCTCTTTCTCAGTGCGTGGGTGGGGATGCCGGCTTTGCTCCGACTGCACAGGGATGATTGCAGCTCTGCAGTAGTAATTATGTGAGCCTGGCCGAGGAGTGATGGTAGGGGAGAGGAGCTGTGTGGTGAGATGACTCAGGGGTGGGATGATGCAAGTCTGGGGCCTGACTTTCTCTTTGCAGGCTGCAGAAACATCCGTCTGAAAAACCGGCGTCTAGGTTGGGGAATGATTTACCACATGGCTGTGGGTCTCCACACCCTCTGCTTGGCACTCGCCCCGCTTCCCACTGCAAAGGTCTCCAGAAAAAGTGTGAGACCATTTTTTTTCACTGTTTCACTGTTTTCTTACCTGGCTGAAGGATCTCAGGTAGAGTGGGGGAAACTAAAGACCTGTCTTTCACAAAATGCTGTTCATTGATGAGTTCCCTGTTAGTTGGCTTTTGGGAACTTTTATTACAAATTGGTTTTATTTCCTTCCATGTCCTTTTAAATAATTTTGCTTTGCATCTGACTGTAACCTGGATGAATCTTCTCATGTAGTCACACTTTGGGGTGTCAAAGGATCTGTGTCTGTGCAAAGCTGGTCCAGTGCTGTAGGAGCAAAGCCACCTTTGACTGACCCTCCATAGCCCTTCAGCACAGGAGACAGTAGCTTGTGTTTCATTACCATACTTGCGACTTTTGCATGGCTGGTAAATTCAACCATGTGGGCGGGAGGTCACCCAGATGCTGACTCCTTGCAGCTGTCCTTTTTGATGATGTGCATGGTCTCAGCCTTCTGCACACCCTTGCTTGGTCTGTGGTTGTGATGCAGAGACATTCAACGCCCATCCCTCCTTCTCCTAAACGGTTCTTTAGATCAAACCACTCAACCCTATAAGGAAGGGCACAGAAAGATGGATTTATGGATTATCTGCCTGCTTGGCAGGTAGAGACCAGCTCGTTCCAACCTGGGGGCATTTCCCATACGTGTACTTTGCTGTTCAGGCTCTGCGTCAGGGCAGTTGTATGCAGGTTTTGCCCTGTAGAAGATTGCCATCACTGTGTATTAAAGCAAAAAGTGCTTCAGTATCTGTTCTACAGATAAGATATATTTTTATTTTTGTAATCTCTCTTGTTGCCCATCCCTTTTCTCCGTGTACATCTTCATGGAGACTACTCTTACCACTGAACCTCTTTCCTCTAAATCCCATTGCTCGTTTCCTCATGTAGCTTTATTATTTACTGAAGAAAACAAAGACCTTCTAAAAATTAGTAGAAATTGTATTTGGTACAGTAAAAGTGGGTAGGTAATGGCTGTGAAAGTTTTCCAACCCTGGTTATTTTGGTCCTGCTCTCTGGAGCAGAGCTGCTGATGGGACTGAGCTGTGCCAGGGTGCCTGGTGGTTTATGATGCACACACACAGGCTCTGCAGCAGAACCCTGGTTTAATTTTTCTCTTGAGATTGCTCCAGGATTTAAGCTCTGCAGTGGAGGCAAGTGCAAAAACCCTTCTCCACACACATGGTAGTAATTCTTTATGTATATTTATAGAAAGGGCCGGTATTTTTTCCTGTTGGTGTTGAATTATTGGAAGAAGGGTAGAAGAGTTACTAAAAGGCAGTTCTCCTGTGCATTTCTCCTCTGCTTTCTAATAACTCTGTGTGATGCTGAGGTTGGACTTTGGGTCGTCATACTCCTGTGGGCTAGGCACAGATCATGGAAGCCCCTCTGTGCCATCATGCTGCTGCATTTGTGGGATTATCAGTGGTTTCTGTGTGTTTCTTGGACACTGTTTTGAGAGGCTGTGCTTGCCATGCGGGGCTAAGGCTGAACATCAGAGGTAAGATGTTGCATCAGTTTGGAAATGATCCTGGACTAACTCCAGCAGAGCCAAGCCTTGAGACCAGGGGCTTTGCACCGTCCCCACAGCAGAAAGAAGAGTAGCTCAGTATTTATGCTAGTAATACAGTGGTTTAATTTCTAGAAATTTCTCCAAGAATTGTCTGTGGATATTTTTTTCCCCCTGGACAATAGCTGACTTGTTGGAGGCAGAGGCTAGATTTCTTGCAGGATGTGTTTTTTGTGGTTTTATTAATTTAATCAGTATGCAAGTGTCTAGGTTTGCGCTCATCCGACCAAATACAAATACTCTCAGAGCTTTTGCTCTTGCATTCAGTGCATAAAAACTGGCAGTGCTTTGGGCAGTTTAAGTTGCCTTCAAGTAGATGTCTAGAAAAATCTGATGAATTGTTCCTTTAAAAAGCCATTTTTTTTCTGGTGGCAAAGACATGCATTCAGATATATAATGTAGGTAGTGGAAGTGAGCTGAAATTAATCCAGTCTGTAGTTTCTGTAATGACAAAATATCGAAGTAACTTAATATCAGGTTGCCCCAAGATGGCACTCTGTGTGCACATCATGCTAAAGTAATATTAAGGTTGCAAAAGACCATCTTTACTATCTAAACACTGCATACTTCCCCTGGTGAGATCAAGAAGGAGTAAGCCAGAGGTGACAGGAGTGCATGCAAGTATTGCTACACAGCCCTTAAGTGATGATGGTCACTGAGGACAGCAAGGGCGTTGTCAGAGGTGACATGGGCAAAGCTAAGAGGTTCATGGCTGAAAGCAAACTCATGGTTGGTGCCCAAAACATAATACAAAACCTCTAATAAGTTTTTATTCTTTCATGTATTGATAAGGTGGTGTAATTCCCAGATATTAATAATATTTTATGCAATTGTTTTTATATTCCTCTGTCTCCTCCCAAAAAGATTAGCCATGCCAGGGTATACTCTGACAGGAAAGGGGGTGCCAACCTAAGTGAAATCTGACTGCTGAGGAAGCAGAGTTTTTCCAAGGGGTAGGTCCAAAATAATAAAAATCTTCCTCTTCCTGTGTTAGAGGAAAAAGTGCTGAAATACTCAAAATTTTTAAGTGACAGAATAGAGGGAAAATATGGTACCTTAACTTTATGTTACAGATGCATTTTGGAACTTCTTAAGCCCAGGGGGATTAACCAAATGTGTATTTTAATGAACAGAAGATTGTCAAACATGTGTTTAACTTCGTTTCATGTCAGGGGCTTTTTTTCTCCTTACAGAGTAATCTTTACAATTCTACTTTAATGATTTTTGGAAAACTGAAAAAGAAAATTTTAAAATAATTCTACTTTTCTCCTTATCCACTTTCGCTGTAGCTGTCATCTATAATTCTTTAATGATGTACATGCTTTGAATAAACTATATATTTTTAAATGGTTCATAGAAGGAAAAAAATACCCTTGTTATTTTTGCATTGTATTTTTATAATAACTTTTATCAGCCTATGACTGAAAATTGTTCTCCATTTTGGAACTTTCTGTAATGGAATGAGATAAAATCAAATTCTGCACTTCACATACTCCATGGGCCAAAATTAATCCTTCATTTAATTCCATTAAGTGAGTTTTGCAGAGAAAGGAGTAAT
Source organism: Antrostomus carolinensis (assembly GCF_000700745.2). Classification (NCBI taxonomy): domain Eukaryota; kingdom Metazoa; phylum Chordata; class Aves; order Caprimulgiformes; family Caprimulgidae; genus Antrostomus; species Antrostomus carolinensis. The sequence continues at coordinate 61,918 of NW_010321101.1, read as the reverse complement.
TTACAGGAAACATTTGGCTCCAAACCCTTTTGAGTGTGACTGGCAAATTGGGTACGGTGCAGGTGCATGGAGGTGGGTCCTACTGCAGCCTTCTTCATATGGGTGGAAGATGAAACCATGAATGGCAGGACCTTTTCTGGAGAAGAAGGGATGTTAGCCAGAGGTGCTGCTGCTCCATTGAGTGCTGTCGGTTTGCTCGGGATGCTCACCCATGTCTGCCTTCACGTGTCACCCGAAGGACGCTGGCTGCGCTGATGCAGACACTGATTGCTTTGCTCCCCAGCTTTGTCAGGGTGCGTTAACCTGAAATTTGATGTGGCATGACAAGACACCAACTTCTTCTCCAGCAGTGAGACTGTTCATGTGCAGTACAGTCTGCAAAAGTCTCCTGGGACGGTTGAGTTGTATCCGTGCGTAATGTCCTCGTGCAGTTAAGTAGAGCACGCTATCTAAGATGAAAGTTGAATTTAAGAACAGACTTATTTTCCTCCCCTCCCTCTCCTTTCACCGTTGCCACTTTCACCACCGCAACGAGATGTCTTACTGCTTCCCCATCGCTCCCCAAAACACGCAAGCCTTCCTCCCTGTGTGGTGTAACTAATCTGGTTTGCTGACTGAGCTCTGCTGGGGCCTTTAAAGTGATGCCAGCTACTACATACTAAATGCAGCATGGCAGCATTTCAGAGTGAAGCTAAAAACCCAAATCCAATAAGCAAGGAAATAACCATAAATATGAAGCCCTGGTTTCCATTCTGTCCATCAGCTCACTGCCTGATGGGGCAGCTTTCCACTAAAAGTTGGCTGTGGACCATATGTTAGAAGTATGAAGACTTCTTTTTTTTTCCCTCTTTAAGCTTGAATCTATGAATAGATGCATCTTCTAGGAAAATCACATTATTTTCAGGGATGAGCTTCCAGGCAGTTTGGATTCCTTTTTCTCTCTGCTGGGATTAGCAAACGGCAGCAAAACTCACACTTCTCTTTCTAAATCCCTCTTCAAAATAGAAGGGAGGTTGCCCCAGCTCAGGTTTTGTTAGAGATTTAACTGAAGGAGAGTTTCAGTGAGGGGGTTCTGATCGTGTCACATTCTGGCTTTCATGAAAATTAGCAGAACAATTTTGTAAAAAATATTTGCATTTCAAGCGAATGTAGATTAGTAAGACTTTTACGGTGAAAATGTTTTGTGAAGAAAACACGTTGAATGATTTATTATTTGTTTAGTTTGTGGGGAGAAGAGGACTTTGCAAAAAAAGCAAAAGAACCCCCAAAACACGGCTACTGAACATCATGTGGGGTCATGTGATGTGACAAAAAAAAAAGGGGGGGGGGCATGGGGGAATCCATCCGCAGTGCCAGGAATGGGTGCTGGAAGCAGGGAGATGCTTGATTTTAGAGAGGAAGGGAATGGATGCTGGAAACTCTGTGCTCCTTTAAAATGGCGGAGTGATATTTCTCTTCTGCCAGGGCATCCCAAGGGAAAACTGTTCTTACAAGGTTTAATCAGGCCAATTTTCATTTTTTTTATTTTTATTGAACAAAAAAGTCAGGAAATTTGACAGTGTGAGGAGGATTAAGTGTGGATAATCCATTTTTGTGACTCATTCTGATAAGAAAAGAGCTCATCAGCTCCCTGTAGCCTTTCATCTGAAGACAGTTGCTGACAGTTTGCACAAAATATGTCTCTGCATTTTTAGGACCCCGAGACAGCATCTTGTAAGCAGATAAAACCAAATACAACCTGAGGAACCATCTTTGTGCTGCAGAGATGAGAAGGAAGATGCAGATAGTTTCTGTTGGAGGATTTGAATATGAAGCTATGAGGAAAGGCATTGAGTTGTAACTTAAACTCCTGAAGTGTTCTCTTAAATAAGAAGGATCTCAGTTAATTAAAAATTATTGCATAACTGCTGCTGGGGAGTGAAAAGTTTATTTTTAATTATACTGCCTTACATAATGGTTACACAATGACAGAGGCAGCATGATGAAGTGATAGAGATTTAAGTATACCTTTTTTAATACACCGAAATTAAGAAGTGAGGTGTTGATGCTTTCATTCACCTTGACTTGTACAGCCCGCCTGGATCTGTTTCATGGCCTGTGCTTCAGCTCTCAGCTTTTGAGGACGGTATCAGTTTGTTCTGTACTTGTACAGCCCACAGTCGTGGTGACGACTTCTTGAATGTCGTATTCATCAAGATAATAAATACTCTTGTCCACTTTCAGCTTCTCCTTTGATCATGAAGTGTTTCGGCCAACAGATCAGTACACTTGCATCTGTAACTAATATGCCAACAAGTCGCTTCTATAATTTATCATAATTCTGGAAAACCTATTTAAGCTGGATGCTTTCTTAAGTAACTTATTTAACAGTGGTTATAAAACTGTACTTTCTGCCTTGATACAATGAACTGTTGGCTTTAAAAGCTGAGCGTGCAACAGAACAATTAAGTCTGTTGTTTTTAACCGAGAGAGCATCTACAGAAAAGTTGCTAACAAGAAACAAGAAGGTGAGATGGATGGGATGGGAACTAAATTTTTGCTTATAATGTGAGTAAAGGAGAAACTTATTTTTTGTCTCACTTAAAAATTTCTCTCCTATGAAATACTCCCTTCTCTCCTTACTTTGAAATCTCTGTGTGTCTTCTCTGTATTTACCAGTGTTGGAGGGGTGTCTGTGTGGTGCTTTGGGTCATTAGAAAAACTTGCCTTCCTGTGACATGCTCAAAGATGGGGACTGCTGGTGACAGTTGGGCTCTGTGCAGGTCCACAGCCCCATCATCCAGCCCCTGGTTGGGGGAATGTTGGGGTCCTGATGGCAGAAATGGTGGGTTCTGAAGTGTGATGTTCAATGTATCTAGCCAAAATAAACTTCTGGAGGAGCCACCACCAGCTGATCAAGCTGAAGAGAAAACCAGCCAGGAAAACAGAAGCTTATAGAGTGGTCCTGGCTTGACCCTTGTTAGACTTAAAAAGGCTTGTTTCTAGCCATGAGCAAACTACTGTCTGTTTGCTTTTGCTTTGACAAGGGGATTTCCTACAGAAGGACTGATGATGATGATGATTATTGTTGAGCTGGCCTATATTGTGAAGGGTTTTTAAGCTAAATGATGATAGACACTTGCAATAGCTCCAAGGAAGTCTGGTGTGAGCCTCCTCTGCTTTGTGGCCTCGGTCTGCCCTTCCCCCTCTCCAAATTCTGTAATTTCTGTAAGTACCCAAGACTTTCTTGAGTTACAGAGGAAAAGCTGGAATTGATTTACAAGCTGACTTAATGCAGCTTTCATCAGAAACTCATGGCTATTGAGTATTTCTGGCAAAGTCTTGTTAAAGGTTGAGAGCTTGCTTTGTGAATGTGTTTATTAATTAATGTCTGCCTCTCTTTCATGGCTTTGATTTTTTTTTTTTCTAAATGGAAGCCGTCACAAAGGATTTAATTGTAGTGATTTTTGAATTCTTTCGTCTTAAAAGTATTTGTCAGCAAAAGCATATGAAATTGAATGGATGTAAAGATTAATAATGTCAGATTCTTTCAATAACAGGGAATTAGTGCAAAGGAGATCTGCAATGTAAGTTTGTATCTGCAGAGTCAGAAGTGCAGAGATCCCTGTCTGAGGTACATGGGATCTTATAGCTGGGGTTGAATTTATTGGGAATGAGGAGACTTTCTAACTATGTGTGATGTTACATACAAGCATGCTTTCATCCTGTTGTTTGATGGGGAGGTTAACACTCACAGTGGTACCATGTGCCTGGTTAACAGGCACCAGCATAGACAGCAGGCTTGGTGTGCTGGCCTTCCTTTCCATGCTTGTCCATGTATCTTTGACTGTCATCTAAGTATGGCAAACAGAAAAGCAGTGATTGGAATGTTCATTTGTGAACTTCTTATGTAAGTAAGTGCTTCAGTGGTGGTTTTAATCTGTCCGGCAGCCAAACACCACATAGCTGCTCACTCACCTTTCCCCGATGGGATGGAGGGGAGAATCAGCAGGGTAAAAGTGAGAAAACATAGGGGTAGAGATAAAAAAAAAAAATTAATAATTGAACTAAAATAGTAGTGACAATAATGGTAATAATGGAATATACAAATGAGTCTTGCACAGTGCAATTGCTCACCACTCACTGACCAATGCCCAGCCCATTCCCAGATAGTGATCCCAGAGCAAAGACAATCCCGAAACTGAAACTGTAATCCTGGGAGAGAGAGAGCCCCAGCACCTGAGCCTTGCAGCCCACCCTCATTTATATACTGAACATGGTGTCGTATGATATGGAATATCCTGTTGTCATATCCAAATGCCAGTCTGGGTCTGTTAATCTACTACACCCCCTTGAGTTTCTTCTGCATCTGCAGACCAGCAAACTGTGGAAAATCGGAAAGTCCTTGATTTCCCAGCAACAACTGAAAACATCAGTATATTATCAATATTCTTCTCATAACGAATCCCATACTGAAACCAAAACACAGCACTATTCTGGCTGCTAAGAAGAAAATCAACTCTACCCCAACTGAAACCAGGACAGCTTCATATGTCCTTTTGAAAGACTTCATTGAATTGTTTTCAGATACCTGTAAAAAGGAGGACAGGAAGGCGGGGTGTCACGTACTCTCCAAACCAGTCTGATTTCCCATAGCCAGGGTAGGTATCATGATTCCTTAACTAGGGTTAAGATGCCTGTATGTTACAACTCTGCATCCTTGTATTGGTAAAGAGCGTACTGTAGTATCAGGGCTACACTGTGTACTGTTTATTTTCATTATTTTTTCTTAAATATTACAGGGAAATATGTGCCAATTGTAATACTGAAAGCAGAGTCTTAACAGAGATGCGTTGAGGACAGCAGTAGCGTTGGAAGGACTTGTTGAGAGCAATGGTTCAGCTCTGTATCCTCAAACTCCAGGAATATGTTAACAGGGAAAATGACACAGAGGAGCTGCAACAAGCAGCAAATAACCCCATCCAGCGATGTATCCCAGAAAGAGATAACAGTGTGCATTTGGATATGATGTTAGATGCAGCATGTAGGCACAGATGACTTACAGGACAAGGTTGCAATAAAAGACTACAAAGAGCAAATAGTGCTGAGCCCTGACAAGCCTCGTCAGTCAGCCAGCGCACCAGAACCATTGCCTTCTCAAAGGCACTTAAACTTTTCTCTTTGTGAAATTAGTTGACTTTCTCCAGCAGTGAGAAAAAAATAAGTCTTCGTTTTAAACTCTGGCTTACTGAGCTCAGCCCTGCAGATTAAAATCTGGATCAAGACACGTTGGCTTTTGCTGTTCAGTGCTTTAGGGGAAGAGCCACTCACTCTCACAGCCGGTTTCTTTGGGGTTTGGCTGAAAATAATCTGCTGCCGTCGCCTTGCGTGTGTATCCCTGGGGTGGGTAGTGCTCCGTGCCTTGCTGGCATTTTACATGGGAGGTTTGTAAGTTTTAGATCAATTGAAAACCAAGACAAGGGAGAACTTAGGTTCATTTCAGAGTTTTTTTCAGGGTGCATTGCTGATCTTTAATGGTCTGGTTTAGTGTTTGAAAGCCCTTCTTCTCAGGGGCAGGAAACCTTTTGTGGGATGGAAGTGATCAGCGATTAATTTATTTGTTTTCCTAACTCGTGAGTTCCCCCTTGCAATAAATATAACCAGAAAGGAGGCGGCATCATTTGGCAAAGAAACATTTATGTCGAGTTTCATTTTGCCGGAAATGTTTTTCCTTAGTTGTTAAAAACAGATTGAGGTTTTTGACAGCACAATGTGGTGTCCAGCCCATGTGTGGGTGGCAGGGAAGACTTTGTAGGGGGATGCCAGATGTTTTCCTCTGCCTCAGAGAATTTATTTGAAAATACTCACCCTTTTGGTGTGATCTGCTGCTGTACAAACTGCAGAGACTTATGTGGATCCCAAGCATATGTGCTGTCTGTGGACACTGAGCTGGCATTCATATACACCAGGAAAGCAAGGAGATCTTCCCACTTGATTTGGAGCTCCAGGACCAGCCGTGTCTTTGAGTCATTGTCTCCGGTGCATCGCTACTGCAAATGATTCGAGTTTGATGTGGGTCTTTAACCAAGGTAATGTCAATTGTGGTCACCGGTGGTGATGGCTGTCATGTTTCACTCGTGGATTTTCTTGCCTCTGATGGTACGATGGGAACGGTTGTCTCTGTATGAATGACATGATCCCTCCCAAGCCTGTTTGCCTGGGGATCGGAAGTATCTGCTTTGCTCTTGAAGTCAGAGCAGAAACTTTTCTTCCACTGATGGAAGAAATGTTTGGCTGCCTTAAGATGGGTATTCAGTGCAACTATGTGAATATCTGTTTTCCCGCATTGGGCTTTGGGGTCAGTATAGAAAAAATACATCTGTGTTCTTGGTGAGGACACAGCATTCAATATGCTCTCAGCCATCGGGGGGAATTGTGTGTCTTTTCTGCTGAGTGTCTGTTTTTGCTCCAGGGATGCATATGGACCATAAAGTTAACAAAGTATAGGATGAGAGGGATATTTGGAACTGTGGGATCCTACTGCCCATCCTGGAGCAGGATCAATACATTTGGGCCATCTCTGATGGATGGAGCCCAGCTTCCTTGGCCTGCTGTTTTACAAAAGTAAGGGGAGGACATTATACAACATCTTTTACTAGCTTGTTCCTAGGCACCCTGTCCTTGCAGCTTTTTTCTAATGCATAGCCTAAATGTTCCTTGCTGGCAATTAAGCTGATTAATTTTTGGTTTACTCTCAATGGGCATGGAGTACAATTGACTGCTGTCCTTTTTATAACCTTACACAGTTTTGAAGACTGTTATTATGTTCAGACCTCTCTTTCTGAGCATAAATTTTTTTTTTTTCTTCTAGCCTTTTCTCAGAGGGACACACAGCCTTGCAATAAAATATTAAAAATCTGGAATATTTCTGTTGGTCACCTAGTAGGTTGTCTTGGAAGCTTTCTTACAATATACAACAGAGATAATTTATGGAAAAATGCTAGTTATAATCTGTGATGACTATCTTTATTTCTAAGAAATTTATTCTTTAAGAACCTCTTTATAAAGATGACTTTACCAGATATGACTGCACATGTAAGCAAAAAAAAACCCCAAAAAACTCTAAGGCAAAACATTACTGAAGATCCTTTTCTTACAATAGGAATTTAAAATTCTTATTTCTTCCTTTCAAAATCCAAAATGCAAAGATTCAGGGAATCATAGAGATTTTTTTTTTCTCCTTTCTTACCTTGAATCCCTGCTGCAGAAATTGTGCATCTTCCAGAATACCACAGGGCAACTTTCTAAGTGTTAGGACAACCAAAGCTGGGGTTGCTCTATGGACTTGAATGACTACAGGCTATTTCCTTGCAGCTGAATATTTGGCTGCGTGGGTGGGTTTTCTAGTTACTCCCTCCTAAAAGCAAAGAAAAAATGGGGGAAAAACACTAAGTAAATTCTAGTTCCAAATTTATTCAACAGATCACAGCTTCCATACTATGGATACAAACTATCTCGCTAGTATTTCCAACAAAGAAAGGAGGCAGTGGCACAGACCTGCAATTAATATTACACTTCAGCAAAATATTATGATATAGCTGTCCCGATTCTCCATATGTACAAAATCAGCATTTTTTCAAGCATTATTTTGCACTCTGCTTTAGTTTCTTGGGAGAAACATTGCAGCAGAAACTGGTACTTAGTTTATAAAAAGCACAGTCGGTACCACACGGAGGGATATTTGTGCTGTGTGATGTGGTGTGGTGTATCCTGTCTTCAAATTATAGACAGTCAAAGTTAATTGCAAGCTTGATGCCAGTCTGAAGTCAGCTCAATGGCTGCCTGGTCTGACCTTTTGGTTGACTTCCCATGCTATGCACCCTGAACCTTGGGTTGCCGGTATGAAAAATATGGAGCGGGCTTCTGCCCGCCTGGGCTGCTGCTCTTGTTCCCCATGGAGGGGGTCTGGGCACTGCCGTGGAAGGATGCACCAGTGCCTCGTGGGTGCCTGTGTCAAGAGGATGGAAATCCTCTGAGCAGCCCTGCAAGGAAGAGGAAAGGCGCTGGGTCTGACCGTTGCAAAGGGTGCGCAGGCAGAATCTGCTCCTCGGGCTAAGACAGGTCTAACTGGCTTGGGTATAATGAAGTGAAGCCTAAGCTAGGGATGTGTACGTGTAGAGGGCAGGGGCTTTCCCCCCCCCCCCCCCCCCTTAATAATCACATTTTCCCCAAATCTTTTAAGTGCTTTGTTGCAGACAATAAATATGTTGTTGAAGAAGGCTGATAGGCACTGCCTTGCTCGACATGAGTGCCTGTCAGAGCAATACAGTTGGGATAATAGCTTATATGTAGAGAATAACGTATCTGTATCTGAGCCAAAGTGCTTTGTTTATTAGTGTTCATGTTGCCCAGAGATGCTGGGAGAAAGATTCATAACAGCTGGGGTGCTTACAGTTTTGGGTAAGGGCTTCCGTTAAATACAAGGTTTGCGCTCTGGATAATAAAACCAGAAAACTCTCAGTATCTATCAAGAGGTGCTTAGAGCATTTACTTAGCTTTGCATTCCCATCTCTTTAGGAATGTGAAATCATACTTTATAAATCAGAGTGGGTTTTTTTTTTGCCTTTTTACCTGTACCTGTTTCCATCGCCATCACATCATGGATGTCACCAGGTGCAGATAATCATCAAACCACCGTCACATCCCCGTCTGTGCAGCAGTGCACTCTCCCGTGTGTCTGGGACCCAAGGGAAATGTTCTGCATGCGTGCAGCTCGTTTGGGGAAGTACTTGGGATTTGCAGACCTACTGGGAATTGAAGTTTGTTTCTCTCCCATGGTAACCACCAGTTTCTGTCAACTAACTCAGTGCAAATCACTGTCTTTCATACAAAGACACATCTTTATGGAGAAATAACTGGTAAAAAACCAGATCTGCTGTGCATTTAGAGACAAAATGTGCCTTAACTAAATCATTACTTCTACAGAAGTCATTTATTCAAGCTGGCACCCAGGCTGCCTTCACTCTGGACAGCAATGGTATCCCACCAAACCCCAGGACTCTGCCTAGCATTTGTTTTCTTAAGAAGTAATCCTTGCAAATCCCCATCTCAAATTGCAATTTTATCTTTCCCTAGTTTCCTTGATTTTGCTAAATCCAGGTGTCTTTGATATGCTTTGCTGTTACGTCTTCCCTGTGCCTCAGCCAATTCCCTACGCTCTAATCTTTAATCCTGAGGTTGTTTTTTCTTTAGCCTGTGGTCTTGCATTAGTTAATCTGTGTTCTACACATAACTGGTTTATCTTCCAGTACAATTTTAATTTGGATCAAGAGTGAGCATATTGTTGCTTCTGCTGAATTAGCATAGATGCTGTGTAAGTTGTTCTCTGGCAGTCTGAGAGAGGACAGCTCTTATGTGCTCTGCTCTGGCACCCAAGATGCTTAGAGTTGTTCAATGATGGTCATCTGCACTGATGCAGAGCCATCTCTGTAGCTCTTCTTCTTCTTGGCACAGGGGACAGGCTGTTAGAGATGCAGCAGTGACTATGGGGAATTATAGACTGGTGGAATTTAGGACAGTTCAGAAATTCTCTGAAATTGTGTTGGGAAATTGGTTGGATTGAACTTGGCACAGAAAAGCACCCAGTGTATGAGCACAGGGCTCTGCCCAGTGCAGCTGAGGACCCCGCTGAGTAATACTTAAAATGTTTCCTTCGTTTGTGTGTTCATATATAATATTTTCGGCCAGTGTCCAGACAGTCCACCAAATTCTGTTAAAAGTGTGATCCTAAGGGGATTAGCTAATGACTTTCCATACCGATTGGGTAATGACTTTTCGGAAAGTGAGAGCTCAGCAGAAAACAATCCTGGCAATTACTGTCTGCTCATGTCAATACTGCAAGTGCTGCAGAGCAGCTTCATGAATGAAATGGCTTAACTTCGCAAATTAAGTCTGTCTGTCTCCCTAACCTCCCTACAGAGTCTCTTACTCTTGTCTAATAGAAGAATATCTTCTATGCTCGAAATTCTTTGGGGGTGAGAGTGGTTATAACCTCTCTGAACTGCTTCTTGCTCTGTCTGCTGTGAGAACCTTTTAGTGGTGTACCCTGGGTTCTGTTGGCATTTCGGGTGCTGTCCCATGATGCAGCCAAGCCCGAGAATGGCTGGTGGCACATTCATGTCCTCCCCAGGCTGCGCAGATCTGTCCCCTCCTTTGCACCGGGAGTGGTGCTTGGTATGCTACTGAAAACATGCAAAAAGGGTTTTAGCTTTGGAGGTCTGAACTGCCCTGGGCAGCTTACCCTGGGGCTGTGGAGGCAGTGCTGTTGGCAGGGAGGTGGCTGGCATGTCACTCTCAATGGCAGGACTTGGCTGCTGGACCAGTGGAGATGTATTCCCCAGCTATGCTCTTTGCTCAGCTGAAGCCCCTCTGCCTCACAGGCAGGATCACATGGGCCATGGTAGCCACAGTGCCCTAGGAGGGAGGGTGATGCTGTCAGACAGGTTAGGATGGAGGAACAGAGATGGGAGTTTCAGGGGGAAAATCCAGCCTGGCTCTAGTGCCTTCTTCTAAGTTCCTGCTGTTGAGAGTGCAACCCAGTGCCCAGGCTTGGTGGGATGATGCTGGAGGGGATGCAGAGCAACCCAGCTTTTGTACTGGATGAGTGAGGATCCTGGCTTGATTAGATTCATCTTTTGGCCCTTTGATTTTTCAAAAGTAAAATCTCAAAGTGCCCAGATCCCTGTAAAGGAAGGGATTTTAAGCAGCCAAACCAAGTATAGGCACCACTGGCGACATAAACACTCTCTTGAAGACGTGTGATCCAGTCGTGAGGAAGTCGCTAGGCAGATCCCTGAATGGAGGGCTGGAAATAAAGGGAACAACAGTTGCATATGTAGATCCTCACAGCTCAGAAGAGGGCAGAAAGAGGGCACATTTACAACCAGAGTTCTGATCTCTCTTCCAGAAAGGTGGAGCATAACCTCACATTGGCCCTTAGTATATGTGAAGGAGAACAGTCACACTACAGGAACGACTTGAAGGAAAAACAAAAATACACCCAAGAAAGGGCTTGAACCATACCAACACATAGAGCTTCCTTCCCTTGTGGAGGCAAGGAAGGATATGCAGCCCAAGCTTCATGGCATTTGCAGTAATCTGTACTTTTTCTAAGCACTTGTTTTGCCAAAAAGACAACAGTTAAAAGATGTGTTTGCAGCTGCATCTGCAACTGCATCCTTCAGTCATTGTTATCCATAATTACTCAGTATTTTACCATTTATCCTATGCTCCCAGTAGTCTGTAGTCTGCTTTGAGAGCCAAAGCACATCACTGGGATGTCTTCTTGGGTCCCATCTGAAGCACTGAAACTTGGCTGACTAACAGCTAAACAGCTTTGTGCTGTTAGTTTTACCCCTGTTGCTTGATGCTTGATGTAAAAACCAAAAAAACCCATCCAACCTGTAAATGGTAGAGCAAAGTTTGTAGGTAACAGTAGTGGCCTGCGTGCCACAGTTTGCCTTCTGATGTATGGAGTTTATAACATACATCTTTAACAAATAGGAAGAAGAAAAATTACAGATATGCAGTATATTGGAGCTAAATCTAGCTGCTGTGCTCTGAGTGTGTTTCCAACTACCGCTGGACACAGTCTTAAGCAGTGTTGGTAAGCTTGGTTATAAAGAGCAGCTTAAAATTGAAAGTATTGGGTAGATCCTGATGGTGAGCTCAGAGAATCATGTAATTAAGAAAATTATTCGTATGCTTGTTTTTACTGATACATATTGCTTTGGAGAGTTACCTGTGGTATGTACAATTATGTCCTTCAAGTGTAAGCAAGCTCACCTCTCCCATAACTGCTTGCATCCCTCTTCCCCACCACCACGGACCCCTTTCCTTTGGGAAGATCATGCCTTTCCCAGGTTTCAGGGGGATATGTTCAGCTGAAATGCAATTATATTTCTTTTTTTTTTTGCAACTATACTTTTCCTACTCATCTTCACCTGCAATACAAAAGTCAAGAGTTTTTTATGAAAACTTTTTCTTCCCCTCAAAAAAAAAAAAAAAAAAAAAAAAAAAATAGTAGCAGATCCTTCTCTGGAGACCAAATATTATATGTTATGAGCATGCAAACCCAGGAGATTATAATGCAGACTAACATGCAACCCCTGAATGTAGCGGAAATTGCCAGCTGTTGACCACAATAAAGTGCTCTTGTGTCCCCCCGTTGGGAAACCGTTGTCACCTTCAGCAATCCTATGAATGCTGCCAAGAGCATCCCCTCACACCCTGCCTTGTTGGGGGACACCCCTCCCCACTGTCCCCAGCTTCAAGTCCCCACCACTTCTGCCACACATCTTCCTGGCTGAGCAGAGATGCCTCCTGGCTGCCCCTTCCCCTGTGCTCCTTATCACTCAGCTGCTTTTGTCCTCCCCTGGTCCAGGGCCAGGCTCTGCTGCCTTACGGATTTCAATGTGGTGTGTATTCCTCCAGCTGTTCCAGTTGTGTGCCTCTCGCATGTTTTAACAGGCTGTGAGTCATCACCAGTGCTCCCCAGCTCTCCTGCACCTTCAGCATCTTGAATCTTGGTCTAAATCTTACAACTTGGGAGAATTTCTGCTGTTTTCCTTCCTTGTCCTGATTTTGCAGATTATAAATTTAAATGAAGGGGGCTCTGATTTTCCACTCTTCACTGCTCCCAGGCCCTTGCTGCATAGTAAGCAACCAGCTGACAAACACTGCACGTAACATCATGCATATTTTTTTTTTGGTGACAGCAGAGCTCATGCATAAAAAAAAAAAAGTGCCATAAAGCATAGGTAGCTCTGCAGACTTCTGCTCTATTTAACGCCCAAGTCAGAACATTGGTCAAAGCTCCTCTAAGAACGAGAGATGACATTTCCCCATCTGCTTGTGCGAGGGGAGGAGTTTGTCCTTTGAAAAGCAGAGTAATTGTTAGAAGACAAATGAGCAGGCCAAAACACAATATGCTCCACGGGTAATTGCTCCTGAGTTGCAAATGTGTTCAGTGAGTAGGGCTGTGTAGCAACGCTGTTGGGAACACATGCAAAAGATTTTTAATGCTGCTAGCAAAGCAGAAAGGTGCTTCTTTCTGACCATGAAGAAAAATAAGACAAAGATGTCATAATCATTTTAAAATAAGGACTAAGAATAAAGTTTTTGTGCTTCTTATCTAATCTATCTTCTTCTGAACTATTCCTGCTTGAGGAACCAATGATCCAAGGATGAGATCTACAGCCGTGGTCCCATTTCTTGTAGCTGCCTTTCTGCTGTTTGTTGGCGAATCATAGAATAGTTTGGGTTGGAAGGGACCTTTAAAGCTCATCCAAACCCCTAGCAGTGAGCAGGGACATCTTCAACTAGATCAGGTGGCTCAGAGCCCTGTCCTGCCTGACCTTGAATGTTTCCAGGCATGAAGCATCTACCACCTCTCTGGGCAACCTGTGCCAGTGTTTCACCACCCTCATTGTAAAAATTTTCTTCCTTACATCTATCTAAATCTCTCCTTTTTTAGTTTAAAACCATTGCATCTTGTCCTATTGCTACAGGCCCTGCTAAAAAGTCTGTCCCCATATTTCTTATAGGCCCCCTTCAAGTACTGAAAGGCTGCATTAAGGTCTCCCTGGAGCCTTCTCTTCTCCATACTGAAGAATGCCAACTCTCTCAGCCTTTCTTCATAGAAAAGGTGTTGTGATAATTTTTGTGGCCTCCTCTGGACTTGGTACAGTAGGTCCATGTCCTTCTTATGTTGGGGGCCCCAGAGCCGGATGCAGCACTGCAGGTGGGGTCTCACCAGGGCAGAGCAAAGGGGCAGAATCACCTCCCTCGACCTGCTGGCCACGCTTCTCTTGATGCAGCCCAGGATACGGTTATTGGCCTTCTGGGCTGTGAGTGCACATTGCTGGCTCATGTCCAGCTTTTCATCTACCAGTACCCCAAGTCCTGCTTTGCCGGGCTGCTCTCAATCTCTTCATCGCTCATCCTGTATTGATACTGGGGATTGTCCCAACCCAGGTGCAGGACCTTGCACTTGGTGTTGTTGAACCTCATCAGGTTCACAGGGGCCTACTGCTCAAGCTTGCCCAGGTCCCTTTGGATGGCATCCTGTCCCTCAGGCCTGTCAACTGCACCACAGCTTGGTGTCATCTGCAGAGTTGCTGAGGATGCACTTGATCCCACTCTCTATGTCACTGATGAAGTTACTAAACCATATTGGTCCCACTACTGATGCCTGAGGATCACCACTCGTCAACAGTTTCCATCTGGACATGGAGCCATTCATCCATTGCAAGATGTGACTTTGTGACAAGAGCTGCCTGTCAGTTTGCTAAACCATCCTCCTGAATTCAGGGTAGAGGATCTGCAGTCACATCATCAGACGGCATCAGTACCTCCTGCCTGTGGGTGAGACTGTTCACATAGTTTCCTCCTCTCCATGTAAGGCCTCTCCCACATTGGAGGAGAAGTATACCATCAGCTGAATGGACTGAATTATGATGGTCCTTTCAGTGTTGAAGGTTCCCTACTTACCTGTTCCATGCCTCAGCATTCAGTGCAGCAGGGACCTGCAGCCCAGGTCTCGCCTTCATGTGCCTTGCAGAGCCATCCATGCCAAATATAGGAAGTATCTGATAGGAAATGGAAGATGTTAATGGATATATCCAAAAGGCTGGTGGCCAGGATGCAATCCTCCTCCCTGTGAGGGATCTGAAACCAGTATGACAAATATGTCATATTGCATCTTGAGAATGGCCCTATTCACTACATTTCTGGGTGAAAGACTGGCAGTTTTCTTGTTGATTTTGTGAACTAAGTGTAAACCCAGTCTTCCTTTCCCATTGCTCTGCTTATGCTAAAAACAATCCCAGACAGAAACAATGAGGGGTTTTTGGGTCATGTATTTACACATGAATGAAAACTCACATGCACAACCCAAAACTTTTTAGTGTTTTATTTTGGCAAAGGCAGACAAAACCCCCTATCTTTTTTAGTGCAAATCTGTACATGAGTTTTGATGTGTTTGTTACACACCTCTGGATTGGTGGTGTAAGCGAAAAAAATTGGTTGTTTCTCTGGCTTTGCTGTCACTTCACTAGTTTGTTTAAAGTTGATAATGCATGATGATAAACCCATGGCTAATCTGGGTGTTGCTGCTGCCTTAGACTGCCTGCAATGTCAAACCTATGTGCCAACTGATGTGCTGCTTCATATGAGGAATCTTAATCTTTTTACCTGAAGGTGTGGGATGTGATTTAGTGGCAAGGTGTGGGCTGCACATTCTGTATCCCCACCCACTTGCGCAAGTTTGGGTATTTCATGACATCATGCCACTGGCTATGCAGACGAGTTGTCAGTCAACCATCTGTGCCCACATCTTTCCATCGCTCGCCACCCAAAGCAGATTCTTTACAGAGGTTTGTTTGATGGGAGACACATGTTTGAGGGTGGTGGTAACACTGCTATTTAATATTTCCTAATATTTAATGGCACGTTGTACCAGCAATTTCAAATGCATTTGTAAAGATGATGGATTGCAACCTGTTAGATCTGCAGGATGGTTATACCTGTGAGTTGGGCTTATTAATGCATGCACTGGCTCCTCTGGGTACCCAGGCACCTGGCAGCGGTGCCTTTTTCAGCAGTAAGTGTTCAAAGCAGGAATTTTAAATATTCCGGTATGGTGTTTTCTTCTGGGCAGAAGATACTTGTACTGACCTGCCTCCATGCATCTGTTGACTGCTGTTTGTGCTGTTGAAATGCCAGCTGGCTTTAGGCATCCGCATTCAGTCCTGCACCATGAATGAACAAGCGCTGTTTGGTTGGTTCCCTTAAATAGCTTTTGTTCATTCATGGAAAATACAGTAATTATAAACACACTACTTTAATAACTGTGTTTAATTAATGGTGAGTTAGTAAACGATGTGTGGAGGAGAGGTTAAAATTTACTAGAGGCAGTTGCTGTGTAGTTCTTAATTGAATTAAGTGCATATTAAACTGGGCCTCTTCCCTGACCCCGGAGGAACAAGTGTATGGAGCACTGGAGCGTATGGATGCTATTGATTTCAGAAAGCTCTGGTTAAAGGCAGTACAAAAATGCTCTGTGGCCAAAATCCAGATTCTTTTACATCTACAATAAGGCCATGGCAGTGTAAGCATAAAAAGTTAGGGAATATGCTGTTTACTTAGGGAATTCACATACCTGTAATTATTATAAGTCATTTCCCAAGCAGTGCTATTTAAAAAAAAAAAAAAAAATTGTCCTACACTCACAATTTTAGCCTTATTTTGAAATCATTAGTTCTTTTTATAGTTTTTCTCTAGGAGAATAGGTTGTCCTGTGTGTGGTTTCTCTTCATATACATATATAAAAGCACATATATATTTAGGCACACTGTCAAAAGTTTGTTTTTTAACTAGCTGCCTGAGGCTGTTTCTTCATAGACCAAAATTTTCCCATGCCCAAATCCATCTATCTACTAAAAGTAAGATATTCTGAAGAAAAATCTGAAGGAAAATGGCAACAGTCTGAGTTTTTTTCAGCAGTCTTGTGTCCAGCTAGACTGTTTATAGCAAAGAGGAAAAATAATCCTCCAGGGAAGGTTTGTGACACAGGAGAATCAAGGCAGGACCTGCTGTGTCCTAGTCATTGCATGCTCGTGTCCTGTTTATTTTATGGAAACTCATTTCATGTTTGCATCACTTGTGTCCTTAGCACAGGAAAGTCACATGCATGTGTGGAGTGAAGGTCATCTCAGTTTGAAAATGCAAAAATTAAGGAGAAGCTGCTATTGAGTTTGCTGGAAGCTTTGGATAAGCGCAGCCATTTAATGTGGAGTAATTTTTTTTTTTAAACTTTTGGAATAAAAGATTCTAATGGACTTTTTAATGCATTTTGAGGGTCAGCATTAAATACCACAGAGAGACCTTTTCATGTTTTATGAGTACATGTTCCCACTGTGTTCATGTGCTTTCTTTCTGCTGTGTCCTCTGAATGTAATTTTACTTTTGCAGTTACAACCTTTGTAAGTAGTTCCCTTGAAGTCAGAGTTTTTTCCACATGGCAAACCAGGAGCTGGGTTTGGATTTTATTCTTCAAGGTGCACAACTTGTGCACTCAGGAAAAAGCAGTTTTATATGAACTAAATGGATCAATAACCCAAACAGAACTTTGCAGAGAAAAAACTTACTGTTATTTGTTTCATAGATCCACAGCATTGGAGCACAAACTCTTACCAGAGACATTGGATAACAATCCCGAAATGTGGGCAGCTTTTGCCTCTGTTTTCCTGGGAGGAATGTGCCTGGTGAGAACTAGAGCAAGCTAAAAGTACTGAATCTTGCTTGTGTGATAATATTAATCTTTTTGGTGGACTTGAATTAATACTATTGCGCTCCCACAACATAACGCAGTTGAAAACAAGTTGCTTCAAAGAAATCCTGCTGGTGTTACTACTTGTTACCCTACAACATTTGGGTTAAAATAGCAGGAAAAAAGGGTGATGATGTCTGCAGCTTTGATGTCTGATACTGTTAGGAGTGAGCTGCTCTTTCCTGCTTCAGAGAGCTTCTCACAGCTGTTGAGAGAAGTACTTAGCCCCAAAACACAAGACTTGTATCCCCCAGGGCCAGTGGAGAAGAGGTTGTGAATAATTTGACTTGAAGTCAAGGTGGTGCTCGGTGGAGCAGGAAATTAGGAGTGCTATTTTTAAATGCTGAAGAACTTATTAAAAAGCAGTAATAGTTTTCATTAGACAAAGAGCTTTGAGTTTGGGAGGCTCATGATTTGAGGTAGCGTCGCTCATCAAGTAAGTGTTTTTTGAAGAGTGCCATGTAAATCTGTCTTTCTCTAAGGGCTGGTGACTATCAGAAGAATTAAGTAAGGGATGCGAATCTTAGTGACATAAATCTTGGCATGCCAAGTATGTCTCTCTAAATTGGCAGCTGGTGTTGCCACACATTAGCATTTAGAATAAAATAAAAATGACAAATTTATCTAATGTGAGAATAAGACTAAGACAGGAATTCTGCCCAGTCTGTATGTTTTAGACCTCTCTATCCTTTGCTCTGTGTCTGTGATTTTCCATGAATTTTGAAGTTGAGAAAGATGCAAGCTCTCATACCCCCTCCTCATCTAACACCAGATAGAAAATGGACCGTGGACATAGGCTTGCAGCAAAGGAGGAATAATTCAGACATTAAAGAAGAAGATTCTGCCAGTAAGGATGGGAGTCACTGGGACAAGTTACCTAGAGAGGCTGGAGAATCCACATCACTGAAGATTTAAAAATTAGTCATAGAGGAATCTGCAGGGACGTGTTGCCTCTGTTCAACCCTATTTCAAGCAGAGAGATAGAGCAAAGGCCTGTTGAGATACCTTCCAAACTAGGTTAGTATGCTTTCTCTGACAGAAAAAGGGCAGTCAGCCTTTGAAGATGGTTGTACTAGGTGAAAATCAAGAAGGCAGAAGTCTTACCTCCCTTGGTCCTTGCCTAAGACAGAAAAGCTTGTTAATGCAAAGAATATTTGACATTAAAAAATTATGTACAACCAGAGCAAAGTAAGGTCCAGATCCCCATGGCTGCAAAAAGTCGCTTTGATTTTTTTCCAGACCTTTGGGTTTCTTAGCAGCAAGTTCTCTGCCTAAGGGCTTTTCAGAGAATGTGAACTCTAAAGCTGGCAGGTCTTGAGATTAATTTTGTATTTTCCTGATGAAACTAAGTCCAAGAAATTTGCTTGGAAGATGTGTAATCATCATGATAACACATACACAGCTCCACTGAAATGTCCTGACCCTGAACAGGCCATAAGCTTCAAAAAATAACTATATTCTGTGATGTTAAAGTTTGTTAATGCCTGTATTGGGTTTTCTTGGCCAGATTTTTGTGGTGGGGGGGGCTACAGGGGGGGCTTCTGTCCTCCTTGAAAAGAAGCTGCCAGAAGCTTCCCCCATGCCATTGCCAGCTGGCTTCAAGATGGACCCACCGCTGGCCAAGGCCGAGCCCATCAGCAACGGTAGTTGCGCCTCTGGGATAACATATTTTAGAAGGGGAAGGAAAAAAACCTGCACAACTGCAGCCGGAGAGAGGAGTGAAAAGATGTGAGAAAAACATCTCTGCAGACACCAAGATCAGTGAAGAAGAGGAGGAGGTACTCCAGGCACCAGAGTAGAGATTTCCCTGCAGCCTGTGGTGCGGACCATGGCTGTCCCCCTGCAGCCCATGGAGGTCCATGGTGGAGCAGATGACCACCTGCAGCCCATGGAGGACCCCACACCAGAGCAGGTGGATGCCTGAAGGAGGCTGTGACCCTGTGGGAAGCACATACTGGAGCAAGTTCCTGTCAGGACCTGTGGCCCTGTGGAGAGAGGAGCCCACGCTGAGCAGGTTTGCTGGCAGGACTTGTGACCCTGTGGGGGAGCCGTGCTGGAGCAGTCCCTTCCTGCACCTGGGGGACTGGACCCCATGGAAAGGACCCAGGCTGGAGGAGTCCATTCCTGAAGGACCACACCCCATGGAAGGGATCCACCCAAGCAGTTTGTGAAGAACTGCAGCCTGTGGGAAGGACTCATGCTGGAGAAGTTCATGGAGGACTGTCTCGCAGGGGACGGTCCCTGTGCTGGAGCAGGGGAAGGTTGTGAGGAGTTCTACCTCTGAGGAGGAAGGAGCAGCAGAGACAACATGTGATGAACTGACCCCAACCCCCGTTCCTTGTCCCCCTCAAAAATTGGAGGAGTTAGAGAAATTGGGAGTGAAGTTAAGCCCAGGAACAAGAGAGGGGTGGGAAGAAGGTGTTTTAAGATTTAGGTTTTATTTCTCATTATCCTACACTGATTTGATTGGTAATAAATTAAATTCATTTTCCCCAAGTTGAGGCTTTTTTGTGCATGATGGTAATTGATGAGTGGTCTCTCCATGTCCTAATCTCAACCCATGAGCCTTTCGTTATATTTCCTGTCCCCTGTCCAGTTGAGGAGCGGAGTGATAGAGCAGCTTTAGTGGGCACCTGGTGTCCAGCCCAGGTCAGCCCAACACAGTGCCCAAGATTTCTCATCTCTCCAAAACAGGGATGATTTTTGAGGTATCATTCTCTTCAGCACCTGGTCGTGCATGTTTGCACAGATCCATAAATGAGAGATTTCCTTGCTCTGTTCAGTTGCTCTCATTCAAGGAGTGGTATATGTAAGTTAAGTAAAACTAAGAAAGATTATTTTTCACTGATTATTCAATGGAAAGCTGATTAGTGAGACCTTGAAACCTAATATCTCCAGCAGACAGTTAACAGCGCTGCATGAAACCTGGTTTGCAGCAGGCAATAAAATCAGAGGTGACTTGAGAGCGACCCATTATAATATGTCTGGAAGGGAGATTCAGGCTCAGGCACACAATGGAGTTTGCATCAGGTAACAACAGTTCATGCAGGTCAACTGAGCTGTGATAACTAGGGCTCAGTGATTACCTCTGATGATCCAAGAGAGGTCAAAATGAGTCTATTGGAGGTCTCCTGTCCTGCTCACTTCTGGGTCATTGTCCTGTGCCTTCCCTTTTGCAAACACTAACGCTTGTGTGGCCGGGTCTCCAGCCTGGCTGTCTGCACCCACTAGCCCTCCATCTCCTTGAGCAGTGGAAGGGGACCGGCCTCAGCCTGGCCTCTATCTGCATCCTTGGGTTGAGGGAACACATGAGGACATCATGCATCCTCAAAACTGCTGCGAAGATTTTGCTCAGTCATGATGACCTTGTTGGGCTCTGTACTTTTTTTGTAGCTAGACTGTCAGATTTTGAATTTTTACTTTCTCACCGCCTTCATGACAATTAATGTTTTGTGTAGTTTCCAAGAAAAAAAAGTTTCCAGTGCCAGATGAGGTTTGCTTCTAGTTTAGTGACTTGCAAAATAAGTCTGAAGTTTGCTGAGGCTGCCTATGGTTTTTAGAAACTATTGCTTTTAAAGTGAGAGTCTTGGTTTCTAAATGCCCTTTTGAGGGGGTTGACAATCCTGCCTTCAGCCTCCTGGGCTGGGCCACTGCTGTGGTTCAGACTGTTGGGGCTTTTCAGGCATGGAAAGGGTTTGGAGCAGGGTACGTTTTGATTGCAACATCCCAAAGTAATGATGGTGAGAAGGTGGAAGAGGGAAGGAGATCGGGGAGATGGCCGGAAAGCTGGTGTCTGGTGTGTGTGTGGGACAGGCTGGGTCTTGTTTGATGGAGGAAGAAAGCAAAACGCCTTCTCTGAGGGCACAATCCTGCTCTTGATTCACTGCAGGCTGGTTGAAAAGGGCAGCCTGGCTGGATTTCTGTCTGCTCTTCATTAAGGTGCATCGCAAGGATTTTGCCTGGATGCACTGTGGCTGCTTTGGGCTGTGACCAAGTTGGTGTCCCTTTTTTGGGGTCCTGAGTCCCCGAGTTGAGGTTGGAGGATGGTCTGCAGGTTGGGGCAGGAGTTTGCACTCCTGCAGCCCGCCTCCAGGGGCTGGTTAGGGCCCATGGGGTGGGTTGCTGACCTAATGAGCTGTAGCTGTGTAGATAACAAGGCTAAAACTAAAACTAAAACCTTACACATCTTCCATCTTAAAATTATGAACTGCAACATAATGTATCCAGGAAACCTTATTTTCAGCATTTTTTAAAATCTTTCTTGCAAAGTGGTGTACTTCTGCTTTGGAAGCTGGTCTTCTTTATTTTTATCTCTCTCATATGACAGTCTAGAAAGTTTGCTTGCATTCTACACCGCCCCCCCCCCCCCTTTTTTTTTTGGGTGTGTGAAAGAAAATTAATGAAAGATGAGCAATTTTAAGATGCCAATATTGCATCTTAAATACAGTGTTGCAATGCAGGAGAAGTTGTGAGCAACCTGCTTGTTCCCAGGTGGACCTGGAAGAGCTGCAAGGTTGGGAACTCCAGGGATGGGTAGCTTCGATGGGTTAAACACGGGTTTAATTTTTTTTTTTTTTTTTTTTAATATTGCTACCCAGTTTATCAAGCCTATTCAAAGAAAAACAATCCAAAATATCTCTTGGCAGATGATGGTTTTAAAATATCCTGTTTTAATTATGCTTTTTTCTTACCGGATTCCTGTTTTGGTTTGTACTTCCAAGCTTTTTATAGGAGCAATGAGAAATTTCTATCAGTGTGTTTTGCTGGTGGAGAAGAGAGTCCATAAAATAGGTGTTCCTTGCAGGAAGGCATGCAGTGGCAATTCACGTAGGGTGTTGTTCCTCATGACAGGCATCACTGCCCGGTCTGGCTTGCCTCCTGCGGTGCATGGTGGCTTTTTCCAGCAGAGCAAGGACTGGCAGGATGAGGATGTATGATCATCAGCCTTGTCTGCAAGAACAGTATCACAGAATCACAGAATGTCAGGGATTGGAAGGGACCTCAAAAGATCATCCAGTCCAATCCCCCTGCCAAAGCAGGAACCTAAATGAGATCACACAGGAAGGCGTCCAGGCGGGTCTTGAATGTCTCCAGAGAAGGAGACTCCACACCCTCCCTGGGCAGCCTGTTCCAGGGCTCTGTCACCCTCACAGTAAAGAAGTTTCTTCTCAAGTTTAAGCGGAACCTCCTGTGTTCCAGCTCACACCCACTGCCCCTTGTCCTATTATTGGGCATCACTGAGAAGAGCCTGGCTCCATTCTCCTGACATTTGCCCTTAACATATTTATAAACATTAATTAGGTCTCCCCTCAGTCTCCTCTTCTCCAAGCTAAAGAGACCCAGCTCCCTCAGCCTTTCCTCATCAGGGAGGTGCTCCACTCCGGACACCCAGACTCTTCAGCTTTTTCAGACTGAAGGGAGGGAAAGGGCAGAAGAAAAACAAGTATTTAGAGATTTCTTAGCATAGTTCTCTGGGACTTTCAGAGCTGTACAGGTGTTCCAATCTGATTTTCCAGTGAATATGTCTCTTTAAAATACTGTTTTTTCCCAGTGTATGAAAATATAATTTTTTTACAAACTCTGCTTGATTGTATTGTTAAGGTTTTCCATTTTGAGGCTGGGCATATGGCTTTGGTTTTCCTTTTCTGAGAAAAGCACTGGGACATTTAAATAATTCAAGGGAGAAATTATATGCACTCAGCAAACAGATGTCAAAAAAATGAAAGAAGCTTAAAATCTAGGCCTCCAAAGTCACTTCCATATATTTCCTTTTTAAATAATGTATTTTTAATTAGCTTTTAGAAACAAAGTGCCGTGCTGACATATACATACTTGCCCAGTGTTTCATCATGGGACAGAACAAAGAAAGTGAAACCAAAGTTACAAACTATTGTGATAGAATATGTGAAATAGATGCTGTGATACTGAGTCAACTGATAAAACCCAGAGTTATGAGACTCGTATAGCTGTTTTCCAGATGATATGAAGACAATTGAATTGAGTTTCTATGCTTTGCAGCAACTGAGGTTCATACAAGAGCTCTTCTGGCTCTGGTAAAAATAATTTTTAAAAAGCGATTTAAAGGAGAATTAACTTTTCCAGGTAATAAAAGCAGTGTTCTAATTGTAATTTGTAATTATAATTTCTGGGCTGTCTTTTGTGGTCTCATTCATCATATTTTCCTATGAAATAATTTCAGGGGTGAAGTTTAGATCATGGTGTGTCTCTGCCCCTCTCCATGCAGCACAGCTGCAGGATGGCTCCTGCCCTGGATATCAGATAAGTTCTCAGCCAAAATATGAAGTAATGCAGTAATCTGAAGGGAGTCTTGCATATTTGATTAGAATTAATGGAAGAAAAGTAGGTGAAGACAGACAGAAGAGGACCTTGCCCTCCTGAGGTTGGCGTTGGAGGGGTCAGCCCAGCTCAATTTGTGGTTGCTGATAAAGCTGCTGTTACCACATGGTTTCTTGGTGCCATGGTATCATTAATTTGAGTCTGAGGTGTTACAGTCCTGCTGTAGCACCTGGGTGAAGCTCTGAAACAGACTGATCTCCAGTGGCTGCAGATTTGCTTGGGGCACCTGGGAGAGCAAGGACGGTGCAAGGTCTCCATGGTGCTGTCACTTCTGCTCCTTGGGGAAATCACTCCACACATCGAGATTTCCACTGGATTTTGAGCTAGTTTAGAAAGGTCTTTGAGGGTGGCCAAATAATCCAGCGAGGGACAGAGGTTGCTAACCCTTCTATCTGTACCACCCAGGCTCAGTGGAGCAAATCCTCTTCTGCCACCCGCTGCCATCAATGTGCCGATAGTTGTTTCTGAGTTTGTCACCTGTCCTTCTTTATTCGTTTTGGAGAAAGGAGTTGCTTAGGTTTTATGAGGTCTTTTTAAAGTTGTGTGTGACACCTTGCTCCTCCTTTTCTTACCCACCCCACCCAAACTGGACCATGCTAGCAACTATTTGAAAAGAGCCACTATTTAATCAGGTCCATGCTTGCTTTTTGCCAGAACAGGAGAACCTGGGGTTAGCAAAGCAAGGAAGGGTCTACCTGCTCCGTCTGGTGCTGGGTGGAAAGAACAACACTTGGTCATGCTCTGGCTTTCCTGGCTGCTGGGTTGTCAGTGATTGCTGGCAACTCCTCATGAGCTTTCTTGCTTGGGAAGGGTGCTTCTCACTGTGATTTCAGAGAATTTCCTTCTCTTTCTCCTTTTTTTTTTTTTTTTTCCTTTCCTGTTGGCGCTTTGTCTTCCCTGCCCAAGGATTGCTTATAAAGAAACATTAATCATCACAGCACTAAAATGGATTTTTTTTGGCTTAGATACATAGTGCAGTGATGTGGCTATCAAATCCCTCTTTTTTGGCAGCATCTTATTATCTTGCTTGGGATACTTGTGATGACTTTGAAGCTGAAAGTGTTTAAGAAAAGAGTTTTCAAATATGAAGAGCTGGGTTGGATTTTCTTGGGCTGAGATAAATGTTGAATATTGAATATATATCTACAGTCTTTGGGAATATTCTGGTGACAGTATATATATATTTTAGCTCCTGATGCCAAGCGTATTTCTAAGCACATGATAAAACAGATGCATTGTAACTGTTGATATGAGCAGTTTTACATCGCTGCTTAAGAGTTTGAAGAATTAATACTTCAGTTTTCAGTATCTGGATTTTTGCCTATGCTGCTCTTGCCTTTTTTCTTAAAAAAACAAAAATGTGTATTTAATTTATAAAATCTGAGTCCAACATTGCAGTAGCACTTTTTTAGTTTTAAAAAGTCTGTTTGGCTTAAATAAGGCTGACATTGAAGCTCAAGTTTAATGGTAGAAGGTTCAGGGGAAAACCAGGGGTGTATTGTGGTTCTGTTTTGTGTCTTTTTCTTTTAGTGGTTATGTCCCATTACACAAAATTATTATGATGAGACCTTACGTGGGGGAGTGGGCTTATCGCATGTTCTTAAATTTTTGGCGTGTCTCTGAAAGCATACCTGGCTTCTTTTAAATATAATCTGCTTGTTGCACACATCTGAACAGCAGAATACATGAAAGTGTATGTGATGCTTCTGTAAGTCCAGTGTATGGTTAATATACCAATAGTGTATGGGACGGTACAGATTATTATGTGTGTTTGCTCTGAATGGACTGGCTTTTTTGTTCTTTCAGCCCAATAAGAACATTGGCTCAGAAACTTGAATATTTAAAATGCCTAAAAGCAAGACTTTGCTTTCCAGCCTTTGCTCCGTGTCTTTGCAGAGATGATGACTGCATAAAAAGATGTGATTAGGTAAAGCATTGAATCATTATTTATAGACCATAACATTTATTTATGTATTTTTAATTGGGGCTCAATTCAGCATGGAAGGCTTTTAAAGCACTGAAGAGATACATGGGCACTACCATGACAGCGACGTCTGCGCTTGAAGCCTCTGCCCTAGACTGCGTGAAAATCTAGTAAGATCATATGTAGTGTGAATGGGTAAAAAATGAGTCTCCTAACCAATATGCAGTGGTAACAGGGTGAAGTCAGTATCTGCACCGTGTGTGTCTGGGCTGCAGCATCTGGGCTCTGCTGAAGCTTGTGTTGAGACTTCCAGGAGGCAAGCATCTCCTGAAATTATCCTGAGATCACAGGCTGTAGTAGTTGGGTGTAAGTCTTACATCTAGCAGAAAATACTTAATAATTTCCAAAAACATGGGAAAAACACATTCTAACACGATGAACTTGCTCTATCTCTAGCCTGCACTCTCCCCTCCTTTCTCTTATTAGATAGTTTTCAATCAGACAAAAAAACATTTTGAGAGGAACTGGACCGAAGGCTGCAGTGTTTTACCCTGTCCAGCTACTGCTGGAACCAGAGGACCATCCTGGGCTTGGTTGTGTGAAACCTCAGAAGCAGACCTAAAGTTTGGCCAACTCCAAAAGCACGATCACATGGTGCCTGAGGAAGGTCAGAGGAGGCTTGAGCTGGCCTCACACAGGCTTTCTTGATGGACACTGCTTAAAGTCCCTGGTGTTGTTAAGGCTGAACGGAGTGTTTGCTCCCATGACCATGTGGTGGTTTGAGGCTCCCGAATCCCCTCTTGGAGAGATCTGGCCACAGAAGGATATGGATGCTGTGGTCAGCATCAACAGCATCTTGTCTCTGAGATGTGACAGCTCATTGCTTCCAGCAAGTTTCTACCAGCAGGGTTAACCTTCAATTTGAGAAAGAAAAATGCAGTCTGATGTGTGTGCTTTGGGAGGCTGCTGGAGTTCAGCTGGAGGTTAAGAGGACAGAGGCAGGAATGATAGGGTTATGGTTTGGTGGCTTATGTCCTTCAGAGGTCACAGATGAGCCACAAAAACCACTGCATTGACTTGAGATGCAGGGAATAGGAGCTAAACTAAAACTGCGGAGTGCAGAGACTGACCCTCCAGGTGTGGAAATCCTGCAGTTTGGGTGCACCATGCTGCTGGCTGTGGTTGAAGCCATGTCCTGGTTTGAGAGATGTGCTCACCAAGATAGTGAGGGGTAGCTGGCTTCACATGTGCTCTTGGTTGCCTGTCAGGGCTGTATGGAGGAAAGCTGAGCTCTGCCAATGTGTCAAAGTGCTTCACACAGTTAAACTGATCCTTCATGGAGAAGCAGTGAGGTGTGAGTATTTAGTGTTGAAGGCAGATGCAGTTATTGCCTCTGGGTAGATATTGGTGATAGAGATGTGAACTGTTGTCTGAACATCCTTAAGTTTAAAGGATCTTCTCCAAGAGTCCCTTCTTCAGCTCTGCTTGGCACAATTGCTTGGGAGCACTCACAGTAGGCTGATAATTATTTCCAGTGCTCAGGTCAGATTAGAATTGATTATTGGGTTTTGGGAATAGTGATATGGAAATATGTTTTGTTATATCTGGGAATAATTTTTCTGGTCTTAATTAAGATTTAAGAGATAATTGAAAAGAGCTTTTTTTTTGTTTGGCTGTTTTTTTTTTTTTAATTGTGGCCTTTCCAGTAACACAGTAAAATCACACCAGTCCGTCTTGCAGCTGTGTTCAGTTTGCAGGGTTTTTAGATGGTGTTTGGTTTTTTGGTGTTTATCAAAATCTAATTTAAACAATTTGTTAGGCACATTTGTTTTTTTAATATAGAGTCGCCGTATTAGAACATCAGAAGTTTGTGGTTGGTTTGTAATTCTGGATTCATGACTCCTGCAGACAATGTGTTCCAAACTTAACACGTTATTTGCATTTTCTTGTGTTATGAATAATTATTGCAGAAGTCTTTCCCACAAGAAGGTCTTGAGAGTAGTGGAAGCATTTAAGAATAATTACAGATCTACAAAGCCTTTTTTGTCTCTTATTTTATGTAAGTGTTGTTTGTAGAAAGAGCTGGAGTGTGCAGTAAATTTTTACAGGAGTGTTCAAATTGTTACATGGAAGCTCAGTCCCTTTCTCCAGAAAACCTTGTAATTGAGAAAAAACTGTTTTTGTGGCTATTGAAATGTAGGTAGATGAATGTTTATTTCAAGGTTGTACAGGAGTAAGTGATGTTAGTGAGGGCTTTTGAAAAGCAGGTTCACTTATTTGGGTGCCTAAATGTAAATTTGAAGTCTAACTCTGTTACTTCTATTCTGTAGTTTTGACTAGTTCTCTGTATGCGTATGTGTATGTGAGAGAGCTGTGCTATTTAAAACCTGGTAAGAGGATGTTTCTAGGAATCTGCATACTTAAAATTAGATTTCTGCTGTGGTTACACAACTGTAAAAAAAAAATCCAGAAAAGCATCACTGACTTTAATTATGTTACTCCAGGTTTTTGCTTCTATAAATGATGTCAGAAATGAATTCTGAATACTCTGAAAATTCACAGTGGTGCTTCCCAGCACCAGCTCTGAACTGTTCAGCAAGTGGAAGAGATCCAAAGGATGATTAGGCATGTTGGAATACAGAGGATGCAGAACTGTATGGTCGCTGTTCTTCAAGAAACTCTTTAAATATAGCTCTTCCATCATTCAATAAGCTTGCAATAGCTTGTTTCCTTAAGCAAGCTTTTTCTATTCTGCTGCAAAATCATGTAATCTTTACAGGCTCGTAGGTAGGTAGGTATTTTAAACTATCTGACAGCTGCAGGATTTTGCTTTGATATAGTCTGGGACATTAGATCATGTGAGAATTAGCTGATTTTAAGTCTTATATTTGAAATAAGTAATTTCATTCTGGTTTAAATGAATGCAAAAATACAAGCCTATCTTCCTTCAATACTCAAAGTACATTCAGTATAAAAGAATATTGGAAGCGTTTTAAAAGTCATTTAGAAACTGGAAAGCTTTTCCATTGCCCTACCTAACCTGGACTTGGAGAAGAGGCTGGCTGCTGCAGACAGTTTGTGTTAAAAGAAGGTGAGGACTAAAGAGAATTATTTGGATGTACTAAAGGGCTTCTGTATCACTATAAGAAAGAGTTTTAGATTTGATCCTCTCATTAATAATGGATGACGAGATGGATGCTTCCTCCCCTGCTGTCTTCTTTTTTAATTCATCTGAATGACGGTGGAAAATACAGTCCATCGGGTAGAACTAGGCAGTCTCTCCAGTTAAAAAGCTCACTGTGTCTGTCCTTGGATCTCCTGTCACACCACAACAGTTTTGGCAGGACGAAAAGTACACCCAGAAGTTTTCCTTACCAAGCTGAGCCAATCAAACAACCCCATTATCGTTTAATGTATAAAAGACCTAAGATGGTGAAGCTGCAACATCATGGCCCTGGTGCAGCGTTTTCTTACCATAAGCAAGACCACTGGCTTTGGCTTTCCCTGCTTTCCGACCAGAGCCGCCTGCACGCTTGCCTCACTGTCCCAAAAGGCATCGTGTGTGCTGTCCCCAGACAACACCAGCCACTTGAATGTAGACACGACTGCAGTGACATGCAGTGAGGGAAGAGCTCGTGCTGCCTGACCTTGGTATGCTAGCCAGAGGCTTTGGTCAACGCCATGCTTCAGGTTTTGCTGTTACCTGCTGACATACAGCAAATGTTTTTTCAGCATTCACCTATTCATAATATATTAGTAATATCAGTAAAATCCCATCATGTTCCTGGTCCAGTGGGTCTGCTTTCCAGGATAGCATGAACCCTCAATTCTGGTATAATTTCACACAATATGTTTTGGAAATTCATCTCTTTGTATGAGCTTGTTTACAGAGACTTATGTCTAAGCTCTGTTTAAAGCTGAGATTAAAGCCTCGTGGAGACTTCTGAGTAGAAGGGAAATGTCCTCAGGTAGTGTGGGAAAGAAAGAAGCTGGGAGAGCAGTAATATGGAGATGTCTGAACATGGAAATAAAGATGAAGGAAGCAGTGGATGGCTTCAGGGCTCTAGGAGTGACACGCAGCTCCTACCGAGGGGCAATGCTTGGTTTTGTGAGAACTGTGGCAGCTTCTCCTGAGCAGTGCTGCTAAAGAGGACATACTCAATGGCCTTTGATGTCATACAGGTGCTGGAAGCCTCTTACAGTGGTGTTAAACCAACTGTTTCTGGACTGTGAGCAATCCGGTGTTGCAATGGCATCACCTTGTACTCAGAGGATCCGAGGTGAGGGCAGAAGGAATTAGGGGAGCCTCAGTCCTTTCCCACTGTCCAGGGGAGGATGGCCTCACCCTGCCTGCCCTGTGCACAGCAGAGCAGCACAGGCAGCGGGCAGGACAGTGGTGAAAGGGAAGGAGAGCTGCTCATCGTCATGCAATGTGTTTTGCCAGTATTGATGCTTAGGATGAGGAAGACATGGAGTCCCTGGAGTGTGTCCAAAGAAGGGCAATGAAGCTGGTGAAGGGTCTGGAGCAGAAATCTTATGAGGAGCAGCTGAGGGAACTGGGGTTGTTTAGCATGGAGAAGAGGAGGCTGAGGGGAGACCTTACTGCTCTCTACAGCTGCCTGAAAGGAGGGTGTAGAGAGGTGGGAGTCTCTTTTCCCAGGCAACCAGCAATAGGATAAGAGGTAATGGCATCAATTTATTCCAAGGGAGGTTCAGGTTGGCTATTAGGAAAAATTTCTCTGAAAAAGTGGTCAGAGATTGGAACAGGCTGCCCAGGAAGGTGGCTGAGTCACCATCCCTGGAGGTGTTCAAGAAACGTGTAGATGTAGCACTCAGTGACAGGGTTTAGTGGGCATGGTGGTGATGAGTGGATGGTTGGACTGGATGATCTTAGAGGTCTTTTTAATTCCCTAATGATCCTTAATGATCCATCCACCTTAATGATTCTGTGAGGGGGTGCCTCACATGGTGCCTGGCAGGAGCATGTATAGTACTTACAAAATTTTCCAGTGGTATTGTGGCTACAGAAAGAATTCAGATGCAGCTGTATCAGATAGATACCTTTTTGTAGCTCTATTCCCTCTTTATAAAAATAGAAACAATCGCATTTCCTCAACTAAAGATTTTACTAATTGCCAGCAGTTCAACAGATAGGATGAGAGCACCTGGTAAATAAACACCTCCTGTAGAGAGCCATTTCTGTGCATTACTGTACTGGTAGTAAGGTTTTCAAAACAAGTCCAAGTATATGGCTAGGTTTTTACCTAACTGTTCTGTCCCTTTTATGGTGTACATTTCCTGCACAATTTTTGCATTTCTATGCTTGACTGTGTCCTCTTGGTGAACTGTTCTTTGTTCTCAGGGCTTGCTTTTGCTGATACTATAAACATCCTGGCAATTACTAAGTTTGATTTAGGAAGTCTAGATGTTTGCACAGGTCTTTTGATTTTTGATGTAGTCAACATAAATACTTAAATCAAAACAGTTAAGAAAGCATTGCAGGGCACCTTTCTGCAAGAGCTGATAGAGAGTTTGCCATTGCCTTAATTTAGCTATGCTATATTAGATTTTTTTTCTGTGCCCAATCTGCCTGGTTAACTACATGTTTTAGAGTAGGATCCATCTGATCGTATTCAGGTATCTCCATTTGACTTAGCCACACATTTTTCAGGCAATGGAGCAGAAAGTGCATTTGAAAGATGTCATGCATGTAGTCTGAACATAAAGATCTACAACAGGTCAGATGATAATAATTTCTTAAGAATGCCTATTCCTCTCCTTTGTCTGGAAAGGGAGCCCATGGTGACAAGCTCAGATGAAGATTCAGCTGAAGGTAAGGAACAGAAATCCCAATTTTCATGTCCCTGTATTCCTGTTGGTTACTTGTGTTGAGGTCAAACCTGAGGCTGTGGCTTGACTGTGGAGTAAATCCAGCTTTAGGGCTCCTGTAGCTGGATTAAGAGCATTGAGGTCATGAGGTATAAAATGCTGACTGCTGTAAAACTCACTGTCAATTCAAATTTGTTCAAAATCTCTCAAAGCCTGCCAGCGTAAGATTTAAATTTTTATTGCCAGGTCAAATATCAGTAGTCTCCTACATCTAGCATGAAGCTGACCTGTAAATGTGCACTCCGGCTAATTCAACAGGAACATAACCATGTGCCCAGATCTGATTTGTACCACTGGGTAATCCAGAATAAAACAAATTTGCTACTGTCCTGAAGGATTTAAGACCCCAGACCATTACAGCAAACCCATGTTTCAGCAATAGCATGTCTTTTAGTGAAAAACTTAACTTCCTAGGTGTTTTTTCACCATTTTTACTTTTTTTGCTATCAATTGCTAACTAAAAAGTAGAAGAAATGAAAGCTACACTTGAATAGAAATTAGTCTTTTGCTGGTAGTGGATTTATTTTCTGGTAATAAAATGCCCAGATGACTTTAGGAAAATAAGCATAATGCCTTCATCTATATATAAAAGATTAACAGTATCTGTCAAATATAACCTTTGAAGCAATTATAAAGTGATCTCACTCAGGAGATGAAATGAATTTTTGGAGTAACTGTATGTGTGTTTTTCTGGAGGTTTAGGCTAGGCTGGAAATGCCAGAAGGGTTATCCTGGAGAATTGCAGGTTGTCCATTTGCACAAAACAGCTTTTAAAAATTGGTAATGGGACATTTTAGTCACCCTGTGTGTTTCCTTTTCCTCCTATGAGAAAGTGATTATTGGAGCTCTTTACATCACTCCTTTGAGGATGATGTAGGAAGAAAAAGCTCAGCTTGTTAGGAAAAAAAAAAAAGTTGTGTTTATGCCCTGAATATCCATATATGCTTTTTGACAGTTCCAGCGTCAACTCATTTAAAGAAAATACTCTTATTCTTCTGTAAGTAATCACTTAAGACAGCTTTTCCTTAAGAAAGCCTAAAAGAAGCAACCTCTCTTCACCTACATCACCTATGTTTAACTTGGTGTTTTGAGCTAAAAGGCTGGAGCTGATGAAAAAATTGTGTTGCTTCTTGAACCATAACTAAAAACTTACACTGGGAAAGGGAGAAGATACCCAGTTCGTTTATGTGGGTGGTATTTCAGCCTTTGAGAGCACATCTTATGTAAGAATGCTGGCTGGAAGAAGCACAGGTAAAGGCTGATTTTTCTGGCTGTAAATACTCCAGGGATGAAGGTGAGAAGAGCTGATAAACACCAGGAAGAGCAGAGAGCTGTAGAAACTACACATCTGTGGGTATAAACTGATTATGAATACCTTTAAGCTGGCATACAGACCATTTCCAACTATGCGGTGTGGTGGGACAGCTTTCCAGCAAAATAACAAATCCTCTTTACTTCAAGTTAAAATTTGTTGGGTTTTATCGAGTAGAGGGTGAAAGAGTTGCAGTGATAGCTGAGGACTGGATTTGGCGATGCCCAGCAGGATTCTTGTGGCTGGTGGCTGGCGGGAGAAGGACCAGGCTGCTCTGCTCACTGGGTGCTGGTGGCACATCTTTGGGAAGAGGCACGTACCTGGGCTGAGCAGGCTGCAAAAGTGGCTGGTTGTTTCTGTGGTTAGATGGAGAGGAGTGATACTTGAGGTGTAGGTATTACTGGGTCAGAAGGGACCATGTTTTTTCAAGGTGTTTGCTTCAGCATCTTTTTGATCCTCTGAGAGCATCTGACACAAAAGCTTCATCTTCCTGCAAAGGAGGGTGCCTGTCCCATGCTGTGGGTTGGCTGTGGGTGCAGCCTGTGGGCTCCTGCAGCAAAGGAGGGTACATCTGAGCCCTAAAACCAGTACTCAGCCTGTTGAGGGTCTTTCTAAACTGAGAGCCCACAAAGGGGTAATCCCTTTTGAGCGTCCTCCTCAAACTGAATGGTCATGCTGTCTGTGCACTATTATGACCCTGCTATTTGAACAGGACAAAAATTGATCCTATATCTCACCCAGTAAATTAAGTAGGATTTCCCACTCCAGTATCTTTCCAGTTGAGATGTTCTGTAAACATCCTATTTGGAAAATCATAGTCCACTTACTTTATCCTTTCAATTGCAAACAAAAAAAGTCTCAACAGATCATTTACTGAGATCCATGTAGACTGCAAGATTAAATCACTGGCCAGACATTGGGAATCAGTAGCCCCAGAGGGATTCAGAGCAACGAGGACGAAATCTCTTTGATGTAAAGTTGTCCCCAGAAACAGAGAGTCTTGAGTACAGGAGTCTTGAGTCCCCACAGGGCTGCCCGTTCCCAGTGCTGGCCTGGTTTACTCCAGGCAAGTGTCAATGCCAGGGTAGGCATAAAATTGGAGTCTTTTGTACATAGGTCTTGTACACCATGCAAGGTGATGGGATGGTTTGGCAGGTCTGTCACCTGCAGAAAGTAAGCAAGGTGGTGGTGACTCCAGTAAATTTTGTCACGTGGGTCTTGAGTCTATTTCGATGGAAGTCAAGAGCAAAAATCAATTTCATCTTAGTGTTGAGCTTGCTGTTTTTATCAGGTAGATCTATTTTTTCCCTTGATGGACACTTGCCATCTTTCTATATTTTGCTCCCATTGGCATTAGACAGCCTGAGCCTCTGTTCTCACCAGCACAGAGGTGTTCAGCTGCACTGCTTGTTTCATCTGGAAGGAGTATTTCCTATTTATGCTTGTCAAGAGTCTTTTTTGCGAAGCCAGAAGGTTTTGTTTGAGAAAATCAAATCCCCTGAAAGTACTGTGTAATTATGTACATGATTACCTTAAGTGTCTGCTCTGGCTCTGCAGTGAGCTCAGGGGTGTAGACAGGCAACCTGCAGCATATCAATGCCTGCAGATTTTCTTGTGGGGAGGAGGAATGGGGTTTTGAAGGCTGCCTGCTGCCGGTAGGGTGAAGTGGGCCATCATCCTCTACCTCTGGAGGGATGTGTGTGCAGGGAGGAGGAGATCCCTCCAGCAATGTCGCTAAATGAATGATGGATGAGTTTTGTGTGGGATGCAGATGCCTCTGAATGCCCCGTCCTTCTCAGCTAAGTGCAGGATTGAAGCAGAAGTCAGCATCAAGTTGTGCCCTTAGCCAACGCTGAGGAGATTTGGAGACTCTGGAGCTAAAACTGTGAGCTGCTTTCAAGGAGTCTGAAGTTTTACAGGCTGAAGACTGGGGCAGCGCGTTTGCTCTGGGGCTGGGTTGCAAAGGGCAGCCTATAACATGTCCACTCAATGTCAAAATTAAACAGCTAAGAGCAAAACTCCTTAAATTACTAGGCCAAAAAGAGCCTTAGGGTGATCTGGTTTTATAATCTCTGGAGCCTGAATGATTTTGAATCCTGTGTGGAACCATACCAATATTTGCTGCTGAAGCAATGATAAGGGTGTCTTTGTCATAACTCACTGGATGTTACCCATTGTGTAACTCTCACTGTGATCTCACTAAGACACAAAATGATGCTGAAGGGAAAAAAGTAAGAGTATACACACCAAAGCACTGGATGACACAGTCTCCATCACTCATCGTCTCTGCACTGACTGTGTCATCCAGTGCTTTGGTATTTTTTATTCTTCAGGTAACACTTATTAGTGTCACCTAACCATTAACCTAAACCCACTCTGATGTGATTCACATCCATTACTCCACCGTGGCAAGGAGAATAGACTGCTTTTTTCCCTTGGTACCTGTGAGGCATTTTTAAGTACATGAGGACTTTTAGCTTGTGTTCTCACACCTCACCTGCAAAGCTTTCTCCTTTTCAGCATAATTCAGGCCCTAATTTCTTGAGTATTTCCTAATAAGTCACATTTTCTAGACTCGTAGTCATGTCAGAGCTCTGCTTCAACTGGGCAGTTTTGCTGCTGAGACCTTCCCAGCTCTGTGTGAGGCCAGAGAGATACTTCATATGTCTGGTAGGTTTTGTCCATCTTGACATATCCTGGGACTATGACCTTTTTTCCCCCCTCAACAGCCAGCCAGACTTCATTGACAGGAATCATCCACTACAAACTCTGCATCTCTTTCCAAAGATTTGACACCTAGCCGACCCTATCTATGTGTGATTTTATTTTTGTAGTACTTTGTACTTGTCCTTGCTGAACTTTATCCTAATTTTTACACAATGTTTTTTTGATTTTTGCTAAGATGATTTTAGATGCTAATCCTGTTCTCCAGTGTGTCTGCAGTCACTCCCAGCTTTGTGTAATCTGCAGATTTAATAAGTGTGCTCTCATTCATCGTCTAGGTCACTAATGAATGTGCTGAGCAGAACTAGACTATACAGATCCAGCAGAGCTCCGCTCACTGTGTCCTCCTATTTTCCCAGAATATCATTAATAACTACTCCCTGGGTATGGTTTTATAGTAGTTTCATTTAATCATATTTCCCTAGTTTATTTATGAGAAAGTTGTTTGACACAGTGTCAAAAGCTATAATAAAGCCCAGATAAATGACATCTAACAACTTCTCCATTATGAAGAGAAATTAATTTGATTTGATACTATTTTTTTTTGCCTCTTCTGTATCTACTGCTGCTTATATTTCTGTTATCTTCCACATAACATGCAAATTGTTTCTTTGTTTTAGAGATTTTCAGAGGATTGAAGCTAGACTGGCTGATGTAGCAACCTTTTGCTTGCTTCTCCTTCTACCCCTGAAGACAGGCACTGCGCTTGTCTTTGTCCTGACTTCTAGCACCTTACCTGTCTGAGCTCTCAGAGGTGACCAGGGAGGGAGGTATCTGAGATGGCTTCAGCTGGTTTTGTAGGGAATGTCTGTAGGTTGTCTGTAGGTGGTGTGTCCCACCTTCCTGGTCTGGAAATACCTGACTTGGGCAGAGGACTGATCTTGCCCTGGCAGGGGCAGAGAAGAGGACAGTATACCTTTGTAGTGATAATGTGTTGTAGTATTAACTGTAGTAATCCCTTGTGCATAGTAGGCAATTTTAACAAGAACTAAAGCAAAAATCAAACCAAAATGACTCTTTTGGTGTAATTTTGCAATAACTTTCTCTCTTGAAAGAGTCTTGAACAACACATTTCCAGACTGTCTTCTTGGTATTGATATACATATAAAGGATAACAAAAATATTTTTTTTCTTTATTTCTGCAAGTTTCACTTCATTTTTATGCCCTAATGTTTCTAATATTTCTACCTGTGTGTTCACATGTTCACACTATTTTTTAAATTCCTGCTCAGTAACCTTTTAGTGTTCTTTCTTCTTGTCTTTGAGGTAAATGAAAAGCTTGTGATGCTGCCAAGTCTTCTGATCCTTCTTCTGCACTGAGATGTTATCGTGCCTTTTAAGCACAAAATATTGTTTCTTCAAGAAACTACAGCTCACCTTGATTTCTTTTTCCTTTAAACTCTTCTCCATGAATTCTTGCCTAGCAGGTTTTTTTAATGTACTGCAGCCAGGCATTTCTGTTTTGCTGTCCTCAGTCTCTTGTGTATGGCAGATCTCATCATTGCACAGGCACTCTTAAACCAATTTCCTTACACCTTCTTACCTCTACCACATCCCTCTCTGGAGGCACTTCCCTACTGATTACTTGACCTATCAGTTATGTGAGAATATTGCTCCGAAGGCACCAGAACTCTCTGTCTCTTGCTGTTTTCCTTTCCTAGTGGATATCTCATGCTTGTACTCTCCCGTTACCATTGAGTCAGTTGTTATCAGGTAGCCTGATCCATTTAATCTTCTTGGTTTGTGGTTTGTTGTGTCCTCTCTCAAGCGTTTTTATTTTGTTTTGTTTATAATTTTATTATTAACCAGAAAATATAGCAGTTCTTCCTCCCTCTGTGTTCTGGACCTCAGAGCAAGTATATGCATCATCCTTGCTATACCAAGAGATGCTGCCTTTACTTTTTCTCTGCTGGTCCATATATACGCTATGCAGCTTTGTACCAGTATTCCAGGTCTGTGTCTTACCACAAGAACTTCCAGCTGACTCACTTAAATCTTCACTTTTGTCTCAAATTAAATCCAAGATCTTAAATAAGACCTAAGTTTTGTGTTAAAAGCAATATATTCACCAATGTTGCATTAGATATATAAGATATTCAGAGGATTTAACCCTATTTCCTGGTCAAACTGTGACTGTATTATCACCCCTTCTTTTTAGATCTGTACCCAGGCTGGTTCTGCCTTTGTTCTTTCCTCTGGTTTTATCCCCTATGTCTCCTACCTTGAGCCTAACTCCAAAGTCCCTCTCACTCAGCAATGGGTCAGTTCCTCCTTTCCTGAGCTGTTGTCCATCAGCCTTTGGTGTAACATCACCCATTGGTGAAGATGCTGGAGTCCTAATAGGAGCAAGTGGCCCTGATGTGTTGTCCTCGTCCCTGCGTGAGCTTCTTTTAGGTCAGTCCTGTCCATCTAGGTAGTGCCACGCAGCCAGGGAGATGGCAGAACTCTTTGGATCCAGCTTCTGGGCAGCAGCATTTTGCAAGAATCTCCCTTTATACTTGTGCTCTTGGGGTCACAGGCTCTTGCTTCAGGCTCTTCTGCCTAACCCAAGCCTTACATTCATGTCTCAGGAGGAGACCAGCAAGCTGCAAGCTCGAAGCTGTTGCCTTCTTCTGCCTTCCTGGTGCACAGCTCACTGAGCAGCAGATGCTGCTAGAAAATAAATCCTGAAAAGTAACCAGTCAACCAGACTTGATTCACATCAGAGCTTTTTGTTGTTTCATAGATCCTAATGTTCCTGGAAAAAAACCCCTTTCTCAGCCTCTTGCTTGCTAACCCCCAGCTCTGGCTGCCTCCTGGCTCCCTATGTGCCTCCCTCTCTGAACTGCAGAAAACTTGGGAATTCAGCTGCACAATGTTTGTCCTAGGGAACTGGGTTGTCACCTCCCTTAGTTGCTTTACCTGCAGGGAAGGTTTAGTCTGCTGTAAACCACTGCTGCGAGCAAGAGGAGGGTCCTCATTGCCTGTCCTCACCTTTTGTGTTTGCTGCTGCCCATCCCTTATGCAGGTGGTGCGGAGCTACCTCAGAGAAGTGACTGGATTAAGCC
Source organism: Antrostomus carolinensis (assembly GCF_000700745.2). NCBI lineage: Eukaryota > Metazoa > Chordata > Aves > Caprimulgiformes > Caprimulgidae > Antrostomus > Antrostomus carolinensis. The sequence goes on along the minus strand of NW_010321101.1, from coordinate 23,297 downwards.
TATTCCAGCCCAAAAACGCTGGCATGGAGGAGGGCAGAGCTGCCTTCAGCAGTGGCATCACCAGCTTCAGTCGCTGGTGAGACCAGTGTCTTGTGTACCCCTTCGGTGGTCCTTGGAGTGGGCTTGGTTGGAGTGCCTCCTTTGCTTCGGTGACAATCCTGGAGCTGTGGAAGGAGCATCCCCACGGCTCATCAATGTCCTGTGTTAGTCGGGAGGTCAGGAGCTAATCGTGACCTTTTATTCCCTTGCTGAGAAGAGCAGCTGGTGCCCTCAAGTGGTAAATCGCAGAAAGAGAGCGGCTCGGGCCGTGCAAGCTCGGCGTCGGGCTCCTGTCTCGGGTGGGATGCTCTGGCTGTTGGGCGGCGTTGGGCTCCTGCCCCGGGTGGGATGCTCTGGCTGTTGGACGCCTGCAGTGTTTTTATCGCTTCTAACCATGCTGTTTCCTCCTTGCAGGACCAGACGGTGTGGTGACCCTGGTGGGAAGGAGACATAGTTCCCAGCAGAGTGGGGACCCTGACGGCACATGTACCCAGATACCCACAGACGCTCCCCACCGCTTCATCCACCAGCCTTTCTGTGGGGACAGCTGTGGCACCTTCACACCAAACATCCTACCTTGACTGTGCTTTTTGGTCAGTTGGAGCCCAAAAAACATCCCCGTGAGGTTAGATGGGGCTTGCTTTGTATCTGCAGCCCCACTCCAGCATGACCTCAGCGGGCCACAGCGAGCATTGGAGCCAAGGTCCAGGGAGCCAATTGGAGCTGGGGCTGCTGCTGTGAGGGGATGCACGGGGACAGCGATGCCCATCACACAGGACAACGCAGGGGTCTTCCTCCCCCTCCTGTGCCAGTGGCTGCAGAACAGCCATCGGGAGGGGGATGAGGGGGCTGAGCAGCAGCTCTGCCGCTCGGCCATCCAGAAGCTGAGCGAATACATCCAGCTCAACTTCTCTGTGGACGAGAGCAAGCTTCAGCCAGGGAGCTGTGGAACTTCAGATACAGAGATCTGCACTGTCTACCTGGCCCAGGAGATGAGAAAAACTGAGGTTCTCGGGTTGAGCTTCGGGAACATCCCTGCTCTGGGGGACTACGGGGAGAAGCGGCGGGGAGGGAAGAAGAGGAAGGGGCATAAGGGACCGGTGCTCGACGTCGGGTGCATCTGGGTGACAGACTTGAAGAAAAACAGCCCAGCTGGGAAGTGTGGGAGAGTGCGGCTGAAAGACGAGATCCTTTCCCTGAACGGCCAGTTAATGGTCGGCGTGGACGTCACTGGTGCGAGGTAAGGGCGAAGAGCAGCCGCCAGCGGCACGTGGTACAGGTTGTGGTCGGTACTGATTTATGTTTGAGAAGTTTTGACGTCTGCTTTCCAGCCTCTGGGAGAGCTCTGGTTTCCTCCTTAAAATCTGTAGAATATGTAGAATATAAGTTAAAAAAGCAAATTGATAATTAGCCCACATTTACTACTCACACATCTGCTGGAAAATTTTAAAGTGGCATTGTGTCAAAAAATAGGATGTTGAAAGCATCGGAGGGTCTCCACTAAAGCAGAGTCTTCCTGCATTTGGATAAAACTGTTTTTTAAGTAAAAATTAACACAGACTCAGGAGCACTGGAAAATTATTTTACAGGTATGCCTTATTTTTGTTGAATTATTTGAGTTGAGGGAGGCTTTTTTGACAGCTCTATGTTGTCTCAGACATTTTCAAAGCAAGACATTTTTGTGTTTCCCAGAGTGGAACAACTTCATTTTAATAAATTCCTTTTGATTATATTGCATTTGCTCTCTTTTACTGTCTCCTGTCCCAGAAAACTTGAAGCCTTTAAAAGTTCAAATCAGAAATGAAGGTTCTTGCAATGATATAGGTTATTTTTTTATGAAATAAAAGAGCTGCTGCATGCTCTTTGTGAGCCAACAGACTTGCTCACATTTTCCTTAGCAAAGGCAAAGACCTTTGCTAAAGATGAGGATGCCAATGCTCATTCATACCTGAGGTTGCAATGTACCAGGGGGTGTGAAATTCTCCCCCTCTTGCCACAGGGGGTTTATCTTGAGGATGGTCAGTTTTGCAAACAAAAAACTAGAGAAGTGGCCCTTCTTTAAAAGTAAACTCTGTTAATCTACAGCCTGGATAATCCAGCACATTTTATGTGCCTTGTGAGTAATATGCCATTTTAGACCAGCTGAGAAAGTTCTCCAGCAAGTGAGATTTGCAACAGGAGTAAATAACAAGTTTTAACTGAAATAAGATGTATACTGAGGGGGGTGGGGGGGGGTGTGATTAAAAAAAGTGTAGAATTTTTACATATTTGCCCAGTGAGAATATAGCATTGATGGGAAGACTGATTGGTTATTCATCTGCTGTTGGGCTTGCAAAGCCAAAGTGGCCTCGGGGGGCTAACGCTTGCAAGTCATAATGCAGCAAAGTGCGTGGCCTTTGCTCCCGACAGGCAGAGAATGCAGCAGCGGTTTGGGGTGACTGTCGCTCCCAGTTCTGCCACATGGCACAGTAAAGCAGTGACTCCTCGATCTGTGGGCTCTGGGCAGGTCAGCCTGACTGTGGGTTTGTAAATTTTCAGAACCCTCTGTAATATCAAACCTGCAATTCAATGAACATTTAATATTGGTACTGTGGCAGTATCAATCAGTCACACCCCCAAATTTGAGAGGTTTTGTGGCAAAAAGCAGTGAGTTTGCTGTATACCCTTTGCCAGATGTCCCTGTTCCTAAAATCCCAGGGAACTGCTTGCAGTGGCCAGCAATGATGTTATCTTATTATTAATGCAAAATGAAAGATAATACCCAATGGAGTCCAAAATGTTTGAGATATCTGTTCTTTTAATCCTATCCCTGCAAGACTTCATTTTTGGCTTGTTCCTTTTGGAAAGCTGTGTTATTAGAACAGCAAGCTGTGACTGCTGCTAATGAGAACCAAGTGCTCTATTTTCCTTAGTTGAGATTTTTTTTTTGGCCATGATGAAGGCAGAGTTTTGGTGGTGTGGGACCAGTGTTGTTGTTCATAAGATCCTGTTTTAGAATATTCTATGTCTAATTTAGGCCAAAATTTAGGACATCTCTTAGTTGAAACCTGATTTATTTTCAGTATCCAAAGCATCCTTGCCTGACTTACTGTCAACTGCTGTTTGACAAGAATGATGTTAATGGATGGCAGTTTGGGACCTTGAGAGTGCTCTCAGTTTGGAGTGCTTGGTTTTGCCTCTCAGAGAGCTGGCTGGTAGCTCCAACCCCATGTTACCACCTTGTTCATCTGATCTGCTCCAAGATGCTTTGAGAGTCCTTCAGTAGATTTCTCCACTGGGGTGCTCAGAAGGAACATCCTTCTGTCTGGGTTTATAATAGGCTGAAAGGCAACGTCCACCTGCCTTCTGGGAAGACTGTTTCAAAGAAGCTTTCCTAGAGTATTTCCATATTGCTGCTATGGTGGCAGTAAGCAGAGCCCTTTCCCTCTGGCTCTTCAAGGTGTTGGGGCAGGACAGCACACTGAATAATAGTCCTGGTTCGATTTCTCTCTACCTAATTATTCTCTGGTTGGGTGAGAAACTCTTCCAGGTTGATACAAGGGGTGTGAGTGCTTTAATTTCACTGCCCATATGCAGGTACAAAGTACATTGCACCAAATATGGTGCAGTGTACTTTGTGTAGCCTGCATATGGGCAGTGAAATTAAAATAATGCCTTAGCTCCTGTAGCACCAGGCTGGATTGAGCAAGCAAAATCACTCCTTGCATGCTTATTCCTCACCTGCCAAGTGTGCTAGGACAGCCCCATCTTTCTGGTGAGTGCATTGTCCACACTGGTGTTCTAGGGAATCTCCTGATTTATTTCCATAACGGTGGGGAATTTGGCATGAGGGTCTCACGACCCTGCAGCTTTCCTGGGGTTTATCACCTCTGCAGCAGGGTTGGCAGAAGTGTGCTCATGTACCCTGGGCTTCCTGTCACCTCACCACCAGCTCCATCCCACCATGCAAACCCTCCCTGTTCCAAGGGGCTAAGCCAATACACTGCACAATGGCAGAGGAGAGGCAGGGGCACACAGTCCCTTCTACTGGCTGTCCTATGGATGTGCTCAACCTGTAGAGGACACAGGGTCAGATGGCTGGAGCTGCAACAGATTGGGCAGCCCTGGGCAGATTGTGTTGTTTTGGCAGCAGCCTGGTGTAGGTCCTGTGCCTACAGGTCGTCAGGTCTCAGGGTGGTGATAGGATCAGACAGAGCACAGAAAAGCAGCATGCTGTGGGTATCACTCATCTGTATCTCCCCGCTAGGGAAGCTGAATCTGACTTCTTTAAAGATAACTTATTTATTTAAATTCCACCAGATTGCCATGTAAACAGGGGAAACAGGTTGATTATCACTGAGCTTTGTTTCTTTTTTCTTTTTTTTTTTTTTCATTTCTTTTAGTTTAGAGACACATTATGCAGTAATATAATCATCAAACGTCTTTGCTTAACAGGGTATTATTACATTAGAGAGGAATGATGTAGGTGAAGGCATTTTTGGTGATGTTAGTGACTGAGGGAAAATTATTGCTCTCTGCAGAGTTAGCAAATTGTGTGTGTGTCAAACACAATTGCAGGGAAATGAGCTGTATTGGAGTACTGAATAACGGTTAGTCAAAACTCTGCATGTTTATTTATCTTCTGTCTATACAACTGTATCTCCAAAACACATGGCTTATATTCCCCCAGACAACAACTTCCTATGTATTTTGGAACTACTCCTCTCATTTTGGGCTATTACTCATTTACTGGAGGGAGGCTGTTAGTATTCCTGCAGATGACAGATGAATCCTTCATTTCTTGAGCATGACTGAATGGGGCTTCATTGAGCAAGTCCGGGGAGGATTGCAAAATAATTATTTTGTCATTAATATCATTCAGTTTGAAATATTTGATTACAAATTTCATCAAGCATAGCTGCAGTGCTTGGACACAGCTACCATATACATATAATCTTTAAAATCACTGCTGAATAGCTTTCCAAATCCAAACTGTTTTTGAAGAAAGAAGAGTAAGATACATTACAACTGATGACAGTGTGGTATAAGCATGAGATATTATTATAATTTTGTCATTGAGGAAACCCAACCACTACTTCAAAATACCATGTTCCTAATTGCCAAAAATAACCAAACATCACCATGTGTGGGAATACAGTCAGAGAACTGGCTGGCTTCTTTTTGTAACCCACAACCTGGAGTTGCTTCCAAGAAGCAAACAGGAAAGTGTTTTGACAGCGATACCTTTGCACAGCATTTCCTTATTCTCTGCTCTTCAGCCACAGTCCTGGGAGAGTTGTTAGGACTCCTCCCCAGCAAAAGTTATGGCATGCTGAGTATCAGGGAAATCACTTTATTTTCAAAGATGATGAGAAAGACCTTCAGAAATCAGATGTGCAATGGAGAGTGAGCTACAAGTGCCACTACTGGAGGCAAAGCTTTGACCTTACCTGAAGTTGAGGGTTTCCAGCAGACCCAAGGTGTTTCTTGAGTCCTTGCTGCTACAGCACAACACATCTACATGCTCCAGGTTAGCTGTGAGCATGACGGCAACGTCCTGGTCCTCCTAACAGGTCAATGCTATTAGTAGTTGTGTGATACATGGACATTCTAAATACAGTCCTGCTTCTCTGTGCTAGCAACTGATTACAGGGTGCAATACTGAACATCTAGCCAAATTACAGGTCTCAAAATGTGCAAAGTACTTTGTGCTACTTGCCTGCAGCAGTCAATAACAGTCCTGGGCTCAGCTGGATGAAATCTTGAGGTTCTGTATCAAAACAGTCCTTACAGGTGCTGTAAAGCCAATGTGCAGTCCCTGGCTGTATTCAGAGTCAAATTCTGCTCTGAACAGTGGTCTTCAGGTGGATGCTCTTCTTCTTTGCCCCCTTGTTGGGAGCCCTGCATGCAAGGAGATGCAGAGTGGTATATCTGCTGAGGGGATGGGAATGGAAAACAGGGACCTTTGCTGCACCTGACTCTCAAAAATCTGACTGTGTGGTTTGAAAACCAGTGTTTCAGAAGAGCACACCTTTCAAGGCACTTTTTATTGAGCTCTCCCTTCTTCAGAAGTTTTAACAAAATTATTTTTTATCATATACAGCTTTGCCCCTGCAATAGAAAGGTTTTCCTTTTGGGAAGAAATCCGTCCCCAAATGTGGTCACTCTGATATTACAGTGCAATGCTCCAATTTTGCATTTTCCTTGGGCACTGCTTCCTGCCACGCTGTGGTGAGACATTGCCACTGCAGGAGACTGGCTGTCCTCACCATGGCCCCTTCGTCCCTGCACTGATGGTGGTGGTTGTCTCTGGAGCATCTGCAGGCTTTTTTAGCACTGTGTTACTCCCTGGTGGGTTCGACACACATCCAAGTGGGAATGGCACACTGTGGGAATGGGAAGCAAGGGCTGTTCTCCCTCTGCTCATCAGTTGGGGCCCTCAGTTTAAGTTTTTGGTAGCAAAATCAATTCTTTAGCAGGGTGGGGCGTTAGGGTGTACGGGTGCCTGTGTTATGGTGGAAAGGCAGGTTTTCAGGTTTCTGTGCCTGTGATGGACTCCTGTTTCTCTGAAAGTTATTGTGAATTTATTTTCCGCTTGACAGAGCAATCTCCTTTATACATCCTTTTTCTTAGGGAAAAATCACACCAAGAAAACTATCCCTGGTCATTGCAGAAAGCTTTGTCTCGCCACACCCCCACCTCCTGGGCATTTTAGGTCGCATGGAGTGATTGCTCTATTTACTGTGTTTCCTCACCTCCTTCCGAAAGCAAAAGTGCTGCCAACACAAAGTGCTGCTCAGTATAAGCAACTGCTTTGCCTGGTGTTAGTAGGGACTTCTCTTGCTTATGTTCATAAGAAAATATTTTTGTTTTAATAGGAAAACAAGTGTAAATGTATCCTGGCCCTTTGCCTTTGGCCAAGGGGCAAACATTTCTGTGGGAGCTTGTTGTTAAAATATTAACAGCACTGACTACATGAAGAAAAACAGAGTGGTCCTGGAGACTGCAGCCTCCGAATACAATCTCAGGGAATAGATTTCTCATAACTGACCTAAAAAATACCCCCAACCTTTTGTGGAGTTGAATTAGTTTCTTTTTTTATATCATATTACCAATCTTCATGCTGCTAAGTGATGGATCAGGGCACAGAGGCTGAGACCTGGGGCTCGTTATCACGGGCATGGAACGGGAAGCGTATGCTGACATGCCCTCCGAGCTGCCTGGTGTGTTGAGTCCTGAGGATGGAAAATAAGCAGCACGTAGGATCTTGGCTGAGTGCTTTCTCCTCCAGCTGAGCTGCTGTGAGAGGGGACACTGAACATATGCTCAACTTGTGCAAAATGAGAGGAAACCTAAGGATATCTAGCATTTCTCAGACCCAGCATAAGTCTCATTGTACTCCTCAAGTCTTGTACTCTGGAGCATGGAGCCCTCTCTGAAGCACACCGCTGTCTTTCATGCTGATGGTGGATATTAATTCCTCCCTTAAAACATAACAGGACTAAGAAACTAAGGAAGAGATGTTCTTCTTCCCTTCTTTTACATCTTCAGGAAATGTATGAGCAGACTTAGCAACACGTCTTGAGAAATAAATTGCTCTGAAGAAATAAGCTTTATCCCAAATCTTCTTTCAAGTGCCAAAGACTTAAGCAGAAGGTCACTGCTCCCCAGGCTCAGCAGAGATCATTTAGCTTGTTTGTCCTATTTGCTTTATTAATGTGAGCATAGGTTCACTCAGTTTACCCTCTGCACCTTCTGGTTCCTGCCTTCCCTCTCAATGTCCGTGTGCTGAGCCCAGCCTCTGCAAAGGCAAAACCTGCTCCTTCATAGTGATGGTCACTTGCAGCATCCTGCTGTTACAACTGCATCTTCAAAACACTTTTCAAGCCCCTCGTCCTCCTCAACTTTGCATCTTTTTTTATCTTCTTGCTCAGCTCAATTTGATCTAAAAACCATAAAAGACAATGGAGGTAATCCCACTGATTTAAATGGCTTGTGTCCTGTATGTGTTTGCATGTTTGTCCCAAAATTTTGGGAGCAAAAGGTTTGTTGCTGCCTTCTACACTGCCACTGAACAACAGAGCAACAGAGCTGGCCTCTCTCAGGTAACAGCGTGATCCTCAGAGGACATACATGTTATAATTAGGCAACATCCCCAGGGCCATCTGCAGCAAATGCTCCCCAGCCCCATCTCTGTACTTTCTTTTCAGAGGGATTGCATCAGGCTTGAAAAGACTTGGACAGAGGTTGGTGGTGTTGCCTTAGGAGGCATCAGAGCTTCAGCGGTTATCAAGTGGGTTGTCCTGAACTTTTTTGGTGTGCTTTTGTTTTGTTCCATTGAGCTATGAAAGCTCTGCTTAGAAGGCTGTACCTTGTTGCCAAATGCCTGGCTATGCATCTCCGTTTAATTTGCTGTTCTGGCCACGCTGTAATTACCAGAGAACAAGCCCACTGTTTGGAAGGGAGCTCTGCCCTCCCCACTCATCTACTGTGGGAACAGCCTGCTTTGGTGAACCAGCCTCATGCCTTGTCATTTATCCCTGATGACAAATTGCCAGCAAGAGCCTGTCTCCATCCTGAGTGGGATTTTCAGCCTTGCACACAGCAAGCATCCCAGGCTCTCAGGTTATCTGAAAGCACAGTCAGGATGCAGCAGAATTTAACTAATTGGCAAACTGCTGGAATACGCAGAATAAGGTCACTTTTTTCCACCATCCAGCCGAGGAGCAGGTAAGGCCTTCAGCCACAGCAGCAGTTATTTTCACAGCCTCTTCAGCAGTGCATTTGCTAGCACAGAACAGTGTTTTAGCCATCAATAATTAAAAATAGAGACGTTCAAAAACACGAGCAAGGAACATTTTGTGCCCATTATTCTTGCTCTTTCTGTAATGCTTGTGCCCTTACACACCAATTTGCAATGTGCAGTCATTCATAGTGTCTCTTCTAATCTGTAAATGTGAATTTCTCTTCATATTCTGGGAGTCTAGAGTTATGCACAAAGCAGGCTGTGGGCTGATTTCCATGAGACAAAAACACCAAGCTGCTGCCGGAGGAGGAGGCAACTGCAGCCAGGTTACTGGGTTGCAGCAAGATACGTGGCAGGTTGTCCTTTTCTCATCCATACTGACTGATGTGCCATGTATCCTAGGAGGGCACAGCTTCTCCAGTCTTCATTTAAATGTTTTTTTCCATAGCATTTTCATTGGGCTAAGCGAGCAGTGTTCCCATTCTCAGAAGGGTTTTGGGGCTGCTCTGCAAGGAAGCAATGATCCTGTCTTCTTGCCAACCTTATGTGCCTTTGGGTGTGATGGTTGCTTTCTTGGAAGATGCAGTAGGACTGAGCTGTGATCTTCCAGAGCTAAAAGCATTAATGGTGGTGGTAGCTTAAAACTTGCTTATCCCCTGTCACAGGGAATCAGACTTAGCTTGGAAAGGACAAGAACGGGGAGGGTTGAAAGGTGAGGAACAGGAGGCAGTTCCACAGGCAGAGGCTGTGCTTGACGTCAGCCTCAGAGAGATGGCTTGTCACCATGAACCTGCCATCTACAGACATAACTGAGAGGATGAATATAAGAACGGTAGGCATGATTAGCAGAGAGGCAGGTATATAGCTCCAGAGACAGCTGCTGCGGTGAATGGCTTTGGGGCTGGACTTTTTTTCCCCATGGAAAACTCATTGCTCTTCTTATCTGATATGACACTTGCCTCCAGCTCAGAGCAGTATCACATGCTCCTTGAAACTTATTTTTCTGTCTCCTTTCTATCAGATGTAGGCTAAGATGGGAAGGGCTTATGCATCAGTCACAGGCTCTGCAGCATCACTCACTATTCTTGCTGCTTTCTCTGGATGAAATGTATGACACTCAGCAAGATCATCTGGGCCTCCAAGGGGAAATGTTTTTAACAGACCAGTACCAATAAAAAGATAATGTGGCAGGCACTGCCAGAAGGTTTGGGACAGCTCAGGAAGACTTGTACCTACCGAGACAAGACAAGAGTAGGGCAAGTGTGATTATTTGCAGCAAATGTCACACTAGAACATCCAAGACTCAAGAAGCCCAGCTAGACGGAACGCTCTTTAACGAGACTGTGAGAAACTAGGGGTGGAAAATGGGTTCAAGCTTTTTCAAAATGCAACAGAATTGTTAAAATCTGACTGAAGGAGATTATTGTTTCTGCTGATGCCTAAGACTCTTTTCTGTTGCTTAAAAAGGTGCCAAAGTCTGTGTTTTCCCTTTTTCATGCTAGATATTATAGATAACTGGATGATCTTAAAAAAAAAAACCCAAAACAACAAACTAACAAACCAAAAAACCTGACTAAAGTAAAAGTTGCTAAATAGAGCAACTGTTTTGACTGTGTTTTCCTGGTTTGTTACTTGATCATTGGGATGAGTTCAGGCTAGCACAGTAACTATTTGGTGAAACAGAAATCAGTGATGACCTCCTTCTCGTCCACATACACACTGACCAGCAGCTCTTTGTGCCGTGATAACTGAAGAATTACAAAGTGTTTGCCAGTTTTTCATACCCTGGGCTATTTTTGTTCTGGTAGTGAAGAGAAAAAACACAGACACGTGGTAACCAGTAAACTTTGTGGTACCATCTATCTGAACACTTAGCCTAGCCAAGGAAAATGAGCTAGAGGCTGGGGCATTCCATCTTGAAGACTCATGGATGATAAATGGAGCTGAACTGGTGTGTGACAATCTCACTGAAAATGGTTTCTAACAAACACACTAATTGTTCTGCTGAAAATGACGTTTGGTATTTTCATCCACAGAGTTGTTCTACTAAAACACAGATTTTTCTTGGTTTCCTCTAGAGGGCAATGTCATATAAATATTTTAAGCAATTTTTGGGTTATGTCAACCGGGAATTTAGCGTGCCTTATCTAAGAATTCATAAGACAGCAGTGAAAAGTGTTTCTTTATGTGCTTTTTAGGACATGTATATATGCAATATAATTACTCTAATTGTTTCTTGGGCTTGTTCAGCGCAGTTCCTAATCCCTTTAAGGAGCACAGAAATATGTTTTGCATTTTGGGCAGATTTGCATATGCTGGAATGCAGCGAGGGAACTGCTCATGAAGACCTAACTCTTCTCTTACTCCTGTGCAGCTTGAAGGACTTTCAGCAGCTGCTCCTTTATTTAACCTATTGTAAAAGAGATTATAATTCAGTTTATATTGGTAGCTGGAAGTTCCGTGCAGAGGATAAATCTAAATACCAAGTCAAAATGTTCCATAGGACCTAGGAAACAGAAGGGGTTTGTGTTACTCCTCATTTCCCTAAGAATATGGGTATTCCCAAATTAATAAGTTGTATTACTTATTTGGTGGATGTTAGTAACAGCCTAGTTTTCCAATTAATTGTCTGTATAAACAGATGCTAAAATTAGTATGAATCAAAGGCAGCCAGTCTGGTCCTTAATAATTGATCTTAAGGGATATTGTCTGCTATTTTCAGTCACTGTCATGTAAAAAATGGTAAATATGGATAAAGGTTGTTTTGCCTTCCTTAAAGCTCAGATGTATAATTTGAAACATGCTTATATGGGCACAAACTTCTTTTTTGTTGTCTCTATTATTATCTTCTCCCCTTCCCCCAAGCCAACAGTACTAAAAGGGAAATTTGCTCTTAACTTCCCAACATGAAAATGGCTTTAGGGAAATCCTTTTAGAATTAGTCTCCTTTCCCCTCCTGATGGTGACTAGGCCTCTGGAGCATCACCATAATGGCCTTATTGGATTAACTTGCAAATCCCATATGTTTACTGAATTTGTGGGTTAACATTCTTTGTAAAATATCTCTTCCAAAAAGTAATGGGTAATCTGCAGTTGCCAAGTTCTTTAAGTGAATAAACCTGTTTGTTTGTTTTTCCACAAACAGGAAAAGCAATTAATTCAAGTAAAACACTTATTCCCAAAAGTGCTCTATTTGAAAGCAAGGGCCTGTAAATAAAAAGAGCAATAGTTGCATTGGCCTCAAAGGCAGCAGGCAGTAGGTAGCAAAGCAGGATTTGCCCTCTCCTTTTGAGTAATAGGAGCTCTAAGAAAATTCTGAGGACATAGCTCTTCTCTACCCTTTTTAAGTTAAATAGGTGAGAACTGCTTTTTCATTACTGTTGCTGGCCAGGCAGGACTTTCTCATGGTTTTAAACCCTGTCTTTACAGAAACATGATAATGAGTTTGTAAATTTTAAGTTGCTGGGAAAATATTTTAGAGACATGAATGGTAACTCAATATTATTAGCTTAATTTCTTATGCTGCATGGATCAGACGAATAGCTTTGGGTTTGAACTGTGTATTCATCACCACCATGGTTTAGGGCTCAAGTTTGCATCTCGATGGCTCTAAGGTATCTGACAGCTTAGTGCTTAATCACAGGGGATTATTCTCTGCCTTCGGCTGGAAGGAGCTATGTTTGGGGCTGTAGGTGTGCAGGGAGGTTGATTCACCCTGAGCTGGGATCTCCATACATGGGTAACCCTGGGAATATCACGCTTGCATGGCTGCAGGTGCTGAAGGAACCACCAAGGGTTCATGGCTTCGTCTCCTCCTACTCAGTTTCTCTGCCTTCCTTGATGGCAAATGGTCTGAAGCACAGCTTTCTTGCACAGAAAAACAGAGCTATGCCTGAGGTCTCTGACAGTACCATAACACTGTGGGCTTTGGTGGAATTGCTTCCTGTTGGCCTCCAGGGAAATGGGGAAATTCTGCCTTCTAAAGTTTCTTTCGCCACTCCGTATCCGAGCCAGCAATACACAAAGTTGTCTCCTCTCTGATCTGCTTTTCGATCATTGCCTGCGTTTGGTAAGTAAGTGGTATGTACAGCAGAGCAGAAAATTATTTAGTAAACTAGCCAGTTTCATCAGGGTGAACTGTGTGGGTAAAATAAATCAGATAATTCACCAGTTATGCTGTGGAGAAAGAAATCATAATAGTTAAAAAAAGTGTATGGATGCCAAATGGATCAGAAGTTAATGGCTGGTGTGTGGAACTCAAAGTCAACAAGGGTTTACTGCAGGGCTCTGCCTTTAAATTGACCTGTTTTAAATAGAGTATGGGAAAGGCAGAATCTCAGTGCTTTGTTAGAACTATTTTATGACTCAAAAGGCTTTCTCCAATGACCCAAGAATCAAATTATAAACCGTGGAAATTAGTGTAAGGAGCATCGTAATTAAAAAAAAAAAAAAATCATGCAAGTTAGTAGAGAAGTAAACATCTGTCTTGAGAGAGGTGGACTTCAGAAGAGTGTGGAAAACAGAAGAGGTAAAAGACAAGAGGGCAGAAATAATTTAGAATGGAAGGACTTAGAAAATCATTAATTCTGACTGGGTGAATAATAATCAAAAGTGTTTTGTCTAATGTGTAATTAAATTAGATATCATTATCTGTTAAAACAGTTCAGACAGCTCTAATAACCAAGGAAACCAATCCTGAGACCAGGTGTACCCTCCCATACTTCCTGAGGTTTTCCCAGCCTCAAGGATATTCTCTTATTTAATGGTAGTATCAACAATAGTATTAAAGAATACAAGGAGGCATATTCTCCCTTTTCATATAATCTCACCATGCACAGCAGTGTACCCGGGACCCACTGGCCATGTGGTACATTAGAGGAGCCATGCATGACTTGGTGAAGCCAACTCAAGATCTCCTTTAGATTAAAAAATGTCATATACCTTGCTGTATACTGAGTTATAAGCTGATGTAAGAATCCAGCACAAAACCAATGTGAAGAACTAGTTAAATTTCCATGTGAAGTTTTGCCTTCTTCACATATTAATGGCATTTGCTGCTTGCTTGTAGTTCGTGTTGCTTTCTGCAGCGAGCCTGTGCTGGTTGCCTGCTTTACCTTCTGTTTCTCTTCTCCATGCTTCTATTTTAAATCATTTAGTTCTAAGTTATGTTTGCATAAACTGTATATGACTTCGAGCTATGTATCTAACTCCTGTCAAGGTCTTACAGACTAATGGATAGCACGTGTGGACTTCAGAAGTGTTGGGTCCTGGTCAAGGCTTTTCCCCCCACTGCAAACAAGTCACGGCACCGGTGACGGGAAGGTGATGACAGCAGCTCACTTTCTGCAGGTGCTTGAGCTCTCAGGGGAAAAAGCACTTTATTAAATGTTGGGTTTCACTGTGGAGTGTTTCTTTCCAGGTACCTGCCTGGAAGGTTAGAGGGTTATAAAGTCAGAGCAGCTTCATAAGGGCTAAAATTCTTTGAAAAACCTGTTTCTGCAGAAGTACGTATGAGCAATACAAATAAGCTTCTGAGATACCTGCCTGGTTATGAATTTAGCCATTATCCAGTCTTCCCAAGTGTCTCCAAGAGGCGTCAGTGTAAACAAGTGAGACTTATTTACCTGTAGGGTTTTGCTAGAATAACGACAGAGTGGAAAAACTGAATTCTGTTTTTCCAAGGCCTTGAAGCCAAAACGTCCTTTTCTGTGCGTAGTGCAGGCTTTGAGAGAAAAAAAACAAAAACAACAGCCTTGTTTTTGTCATGGTGCTCCAGCCAACACACAGCTGAAGTTTGATTTCCAGATACAGTATTTGAGGTTTGTTGTGAAGTGAGAAGGTCCAAATCCAAGGCTGCTGGAGCTGCCAGTTTTCTGGTTGGAGTTATTGCTCTAGTTTATGAAACTTTGCATATTAAACCCTCTCTGGGTTATCTTTTAGAGCTGAAACAGTGCTAAAGTCTAGCAGGGCAGCTTTCAATGTGGGATGTATGTTTATTGGAGAAAAATGAGACACTTTGGGGCTTTACTGGGGAAAAAATGTGATGAAATAGTTTTCTGTTCAGTGCAACTCTTATTTGGTGAGAACTTCCTTGCAAGTATAAACGGGCTCCTGGGAAGCAGTAGAGCTGAGGAGGAACTACTATCAGTGTCAAGATAAGTATGTGAGAAAAAGAAAAATAGGATTAAATACAACCATATAATTAATCTAATGACTGCATGGCCACATAATGGGAGCAGTCTGGTAATGCTGGGAGCATCCCCCTTCCCCAGCCCCCAAACATAACCCTCTCATGCTCACTTCACACCCATCCTCTTGTTTAATGGTCCCCAGTTGGGTGGTAAAGGAGCCCATGGGAGATGTGTAGAGGTGGTCTGGGAGTTTCAGGTGTGGACACGGGGAGGAGGTTTGTGCTGCTGTTCATGTTGTCCAGGGATTTCTGTTCTGGGGGTTCCCCAAGCTGCTTTTCTGAGGACTAACTTCAGGCAGGGAATGGGACAAAAAAGTGAATGTGAGGTGAGGCTGAGGGTTTCTAAGCTGGTCACGTTTTGCCGCCTGCTCTTTTGGCTTTCATCAAAGCAGCCTGAAAATTGTGTCCTGGAGAAATAGCTTGATTTAATATTTAAATGTAAACTTACCGTCGCTCTTATTTTTCCCCAGGTTAGCTGCATATTGGAACTTTTAACCTTTAGATTGTGCCAGTTGATGAAAATGTCCCATAGTTACTGAGGTCTTGGTTTTTTTTTTTCTTTCAATTGATGTCAAAATTTGCTCTTGACTTGGGAGGAAGGCTTGGGGCCTTACCAAACGAAAGCCTGGACCCACAGAATAGCATTTGTTGTTCATAATACCCCTTCTCTTTGGGTACAATCAAAAGGCAAATTATTTTTCACCCCTTATAAAATGACTTTACTTTTTCCCCAGATATTTTATATAATCATTGAGGGGGAAGGAGATGAATCCCAAATATTAGGGGACAGAGGAGTGGTTCCTGATTTTCATATGTGTAAACATGACCATGTACAAGGAGAATTGGACCTGCAGGATTTGTTCTCGGATATGGTCAGCTGCCACAGATTGGCCCATAAGAAAACATCACAGCTCCAAAAAATTAACACAAAGCTAAGGACCAGTCATAAAACTCCAATCCAACAAGAGACGGGAATATCAGAATGAAAAATCCAAACTGGATCAGAAATCCAAGAAAGATCATGCCCACGGAGCCCATAAGCACGATGTCTGAGATCTGCAGTCAGTACCAGATGTTACTGATACATGGTGTGGAGCCTATAACAAAGACATGCTGGACTCACCCAGCCCAAGCAAGAAACCTTGCAGATTAAATTTGTATTAGATAGAGCCTGTAAATTGCTTTAGCAAGCAAAATTGAGCCTGGGTGTTAAGATGATCAGGATCAAGAAATCCAAATTAGGTTTCCTCCTTAAAGAGAAATGAGCACATTTTGGCACTGGTTTTTGTAACAGTTTTAGAAAGAAAATATTTGGAAACAGATGCAGTATGTTTCTTTATATTAAATTCAGTCTGTGAAATAAAACTACTCTCTCTGACTGCACAGAACAGTCAGAAGACTCCTGGAACAAAATCCTCCCTAAATCTCATGTATGTTTTAAGGAAGACTCTTGAAACATTAATAAGTGGCGAGTGGATGACACATTCTGACATGTGCTGGGAAGTATGTGTGGATAAAATGCAGGATGGTTGGCGATGTTTAAAAAGCAAACAAGATCTAGGCTTCCACTTTGAATATCATAAGGTATGGAGCACAGAGTATTGCATTAATGGAGGCTATTCTAGCATAAAATGAAAGCCACATTTGGAACAATCTCTGCAGCCCTGGTTTAGGACACTGGGGAGAGTAATATGAAATGACTCCAGGGTAGAGCCATGGGTTGCTGGAGGGGGCAGCCTCTGCTGTAACCTACATTATTTTTGTAGTTCAAGAGAAGGGAAAAATGTTGCTTTGATAGGAAATCCTAGTGAGCAGGCACATATGGGCAGTGTCTTTGCCAGGGGGGAGTTAACCCCTGAACAGAGAGCTTGTGTAGCCCTACCTGCTACGCATGTCCTGCTGGCTGGGGTGCTGCCAGGGCAAGGAGTGCCTAAGCATCCTGCTGGGTGTTTGCAGAGGGATGAAATGCTCTGTTCCCTCGGCTGCTCTGAAAAAGCACCATGCCAGAGCTTGCATTACTCCCCATGGAGGTGGGTTTAAGTGTCAGATCAGCTGGCAATGCTCCCCTGTCCCAGCATCATTGTGCAGTTGAGGTCATGGCTGGGGTTGGGAACCAGCACCAGCCTTCCTCTCCTCTGGCCCTTCCCCTCTCTCTTTTTTACCATTACCTCCCTCATGCTTTTTCTGGGATGTGTTGCCTTGTCCCTTCTCATGTCACGGCTAAATCACTTCAAATACTGCAAGTGGGGGAAAGCAGAGAGGGCACCTGGATGCACCATCCTGGAGCAGCAATGTCCTGATGAGGTAGTTGATCTCTTTGCCAAATTAATCTTCTCTGGTAGATTTGGGAATCCCAGTATGGGCAGTAGCAGGTGGGCAGAGCCCTCCCAGCTCTGGTCCTGCACCTGGATGGGGGCATCCCCCAATATCAGTACAGGCTGGGGGAGGAAAGGATTGAGAGCAGCCCTCCAGAGAAGAACTTGGGGGTACGGGTGGATGAAAAGCTGGACTTAAGTTGGCAATGTGTTCTCACAGCCCAGAAGGCCAACTGTATCCTGGGCTGCATCAAAAGAAGCATGGCCAGCAGGTTGAGGGAGGTGATTCTCCTCTTCTACTATGCCCTGGTGAGACCCCACCTGCAGTGCTGCATCCAGTTCTGCAGTCCTTAGCACAGGAAAGACATAGATGTGTTGGAGCGGGTCCAGAGGAGGCCACAAAAATGATCAGAAGGATGGAACACCTCTGCTATGAGGAAAGGCTGAGAGAGTTGGGGTTGTTCAGCCTGCAGAAGAGAAGTCTCCAGGGAGACCTTATTCTGGCCTTTCAGTACTTAAAGGGGGCCTGTAAGAAAGATGGAGACAGACTTTTTAATAGGGTCTGTAGCAGTAGGATAAGGAGTAATCGTTTACAACTGAAACAGGGTAGATTTAGACTAGATACAAGGAAGAAATGTTTTACAATGAGGGTGGTGAAACACTGGCACAGGTTGCCCAGAGAGGTGGTAGAAGCCCCATCCCTGGAAACACTCAAGGTCAGGTTGAATGGGGCTCTGAGCAACCTGATCCAGTTGAAGATGTCCCTGCTCACTGCAAAGGGGTTGGACTAGATGACCTTGAAAGGTGCCTTCCCAGCCCAAACCATTTGATGTGTCTATGATTCTAGCCCTCAGCAGCACTTTGCTGCCTCTAGCTAGTGGCTGGCAGGTCTAAAGTACATTTTTCCCCTATCTATTGACCCTTTATGTTTATAATGAGATGTACATTGCGTACTGTGTGTACAGAGTCTTGTTGCTGGAAGATTCAGATTGCTGTTCTCATGCAAAGAAAACAGACCCCGTCGATAGCTGCGTTCCCCTAGGCTGCCGAGCACCCTGTGCAAAATTTTACACTCAGCAGAGCTTAGCAGAGTTAAAAATAGTTCTTGTTGTCAAAATATTTCTTGGTAGTAGAAATGTCCTTAGGATACTTTATGAAATGGTAACCTTTGGACGAAACAGGGTAAGGAAAAATCAGAACATAGTCTGCAACACTGCAAAAGAAGTTTATCTTAATTGTGCAATACAGGAGAAAGGTTAAGAGCAGAGAAAACTGCCATCACCTTGGGGAGGGAAAGAATGGAATTTAAATAGAGATGTAAGGGTGAGTACATAATGTAAGATATTATATCTTTGTGAAGTATTTTTCCATCGGTGCCTGAAAGATTATCTGGGAGAAAATGTCTGGCTCTGTGTAGGGGATGGAGGTCTTGCTGGCACTCTTTGAATTCAAAGCTGGGTAAACCCGGGCCTTTTGGTGGTTTTTTTTGTTTGTTTTTAAAGGGTAATGTAAATCCTAAATTTGCCCCTCATATTATAATTTCTAAAAACAAGCCTAGGTAGGTGTTTCCACGCTGGGGGGTGGGGGGGGAAAAGATTGTTCTAAGCAACTGCGTGTTTGTCTATAGAGTCTCAAACCTGGGCCATCTACTGTAAAGAAGTGAATGTATTAAGCGAGTAGAAATTAAAATTAAACAGGGGACATACTGAGAGAAATGCAAACAGTAAATAAGGATTGAGATGTGAAAGATGGCTTCATGATTTTTAATTATAACTGTAGCTTGTGTTAAATGTAGCAGATAAGGCAAATTGCTTTAGGAATGTGTGATTTCTAGGTTATTAGTCTGTTTTGTTTCAGCAGTACTAGTACATTTCCTTATATCTGTTTTCTGCTCTCCAATCTTGAGTTATTGTATTTTTGTATTTTGAAGTTAAATACAGTATACTTAATGCTGTGTAAATCTCCACTGTGGGGTACTAATTGATACTGTATTATTCTGGTAATACATACTCACCTGAATTAGAGAACTGCTGGGTGAGAAGGCTGTAACCCCTATAGATTTGTAGCAACCTCTAAATAAATTCTATGAGCACATAAAAAAAAAAAAAGTGAGGTCAGAGCTATAAAATATATATACATTTCATCACAGTTTGGATTTTCATAGAATATTCTCTAAAAGTGAGAATATTTTCAGGTATATAATTGATTTTTTAAATTATCAGCTTATAAATAAACTGTAAATGCATAAAATCAGCTCTAATATGGCTGCTTACTAAACTGTTCTCTGCCCATAAAGCTCCACCTCTGTCAAATGGGGTATATTTGGAAGACATATTCCAGAAAAGGGCTTGTAAGGAGCAGTGGGAGAGGGTTATCAGTTACAGTCAGTCTTACCTCCTCCCCTGCAAGGAAACCCCTAAGCACACAGAAACCCCCCACCAGGCCACTGGAGAGATTTTCTTAAAATTGATGTTTTGAAGACAAGCTTTCATATTTTAAACATCAATTAGCCTTAACATAGGAAATTACAATGTGAGCTCTCTGGGACAAAGACCCTATGTCTGTATTTTCATTACAAATTGCTGACTGTATTTTGAGTGCTATAAAAATAATAATTATGGATAAACGAATAGATTAATACAGTGGAGAGGTTCAATTTCCCAACAGCTCTCAGTACTGGTTCTTGTGATTTGCTTTCCATATTTTACCCAAGAAAACTTGCCTTCTATAATAGGAGAAAACATCTCTGACGGTAACTCAGGTAAGTAAGGAGCACAGCTGAAGAGCTTGCTGACAGACAGGGACAAGACATCAGAACCACCCCAAGTCACTGAAAAACATCTCATTTCCTACTGTTTGTATGGTGAGAGGAATAAGTGAGTGCTTACAAATAATTCTTGTATAGCTCTTGCAAGGGCCTGTCTGCCTGCAATTTGCATATAAAACTTCACTAAAGATTAAGGGCTGGGGTGTTTTCAGCTGGAGCTGTTTGGAATTTTTTTGGTCATTGGCATTTTTCTGTACACCCCATGAACTTGGCTGGGTTTGCAGCCAGCAGGAAAGGATGAGGGTGTAACTCCTAGCTGAGCCCTGGGTGGCTCTGGGGGATGCTGGCTGTGGGCTGTGGTATTCAGCTCTCCAGGGCTGTTTATAGTACTTGTGTGTTGGAGCTATTAAACTTGCATTTTTTTTTTTTTTAAATGACTTCTGTTGTGCTTGTATGCAAAAGAAATAGTAAGGGAAAGGTTTTCTCTGCGGCATTCATTTCTTAGCGTAATAGCATGTGGTGCAGAAATGGGGCTTTCTGAAGGTGGTGTTTGTGGAGATTTAGGGAACTTGATGATCTGAACGCACTGAACTGAGCGAACTGTGGGGAGATCCATGCAGAGGACAGGGAATGGATTTTTGTATTTACACTGGCATGGCTGGGAGCAGAACGTGGCCTCTGCAGTCCTTGGCTCTGCCCTGGTGAGCTGGACTCCTAGGCAGCGTTAACCCTCTTTTGTGTAATTTTTGTGGTTTCTGGCTGAGTTCTGAAAGTTTGCTGTTTTCTCTTAGTGAAAAAAATGGAACATCATATTGTTGTTTTGAGTTATATGTGGTCCTGGATGCTTATTGTGTTTTCAGAGGAATTTCATTTTAATCTTTATATTCATTTTGCTGCTTATCAGATCCACTCAAGTCTTGGGTCCTGTGAACATGTACCATGTAATTGACTTCAGTGCATGTTCTGTGTCAGGGATGTCAGACATCTGGTACCCATGACACAGCAGCGTTGGGACAGTGTAAATGTGTCTGTTGTAAAGAACAAATGTTGCTAGTGCTTCCAGCTTCTGAAGGCAACGTTTGAGATAAGGCTTAAATGTAGTGCAGCTTTAGGTTCTCAGGAACAGACCTAGCACTTATGAACTCTCCCCAGTTGCGTCCTCAAAGTGTTAACTTCTAATGCTAACACATTAGTGGAGCTGATTTCAGTGACATTTAGTTTGAGTGTGGCTCTAAGGTGATTTGTGTTCATTGTTGTTTTTTCTGAATTCAAATCAAGAACTTGCATATACAAAGAAGATGACAAGTAAAGTACCAAAAATAATGGTAGTCCCAAAAATGCATGTAGCATTTTCCCTGTGCAATGGCATGGGATGCAATTGCAGCTTTTTAAGCTAAGTACTGAAGTTTTTTTTCTGCAGCCTTCTTTTGACTGCAGTGTGAAATAATTTCACCAGTCTCTGTCCTTAATTTTCTCCATCCTTAACTTTGTACTCCTGAAATATAAGCTAGAAAATAATTTGATGCCCTATTCTGTGGGCCAGTAGAAAATGGTCCTTTCTAAATAGTTCTCCTTGCTCTTTGCATATGTATGTGGCATTTTCTTTTGGACAGACTTGCTCTACGTGTTTATAAATCAATGCTTTATCTGTAAAAAAACATATGACTCAAGTCCTGTTTTGGCTTGTATGACAACAGATTATTTTGAAATGCACAGCTGCATGTGTCTGTATAAAATATCTAAATGCTATCAATATTCTCCAAAATAAAAGCTGAAAAGATTTAGGGCCAAATCCCCTAAAATTTCAATGGGATGGCAGCTTCTAAATAGACCTGGAAGAGCCCTGAGCAGCTGTCATGGAGCTGAGAAGTGCCCAACAGTTTTGGACTTTCCTGGTGCCCACGAGCCTGTTTCTGTGCTCTTGTGAAGGGTGCTTTGGTCTTGCCTGGGCTTGAGAAGCACATCAGTCACCTGGTCCCATGGAGACCCACCATGCCATTTCCCACCCTGCTGTACCTCCTCAGGTCAGCCAGGAGGAAGAACCACCTTCTCACACCATCTGGCTGCTTCTGCCTAGGTGTTAGTTAGCAGGCAGGACTTTGCATTTTACTTCGCATTCGAGTAAGAAGTTGGGTCATATTTTGTACCCATAGGGTACACATTTCATGGACTTTTCTGGACTTCCAGTCTCCTAGGAGGCTGTGCAGGAAAACCCCTGTGGTCTCTTTTCTGTTTATGGCTGTAGACTAAATAGTTAGGGAGACAAAAGGAGGCATCCAAGGGTGTGATTCCTGCTCCAAATCTCTGTGGTGTTATTATATTAACCAGGTCGTGAGCATAACACAAACAGTTTTTAGGGCAGGGACTCAGGACAGCCTCTCCTCCCATGTGAATGGCCTGAATTTTCGATTTTGAATCACAGAATCATAGTGATTGGAAAAGACCTTTAAATTCATTAAGTCCAACCATAAACCTAACACTATAAATTCCATAGAGGAATACCATTAAAAGAAGAGGTGACAGGGAGGGCTTAGGCAGGAGCTGTCTGGAGGCTACTTATTTTCCTAGGAAAATAAGGCTAGGAAAAGAATGCCAGTGTGCATTTTTCCAGACAGGCTGCTGAACTTGCTGTCTGTATCCTGGATGAACTCCCCAGTCCCTGTGCTGCTCAAAGTATGGATGCAGCCATCACACCCTCCTCTCAACTGTGCTCAAAATCTGATCTCTGCTTTTTAAGTGAAGGGGCTTATGAGTTTTTTTCCTCAGGAGATGTCAGGTCATGAATCACAGTTGGAAGGGAGGCATTTCCTGGTTAGCAGCATTGAGCCCCAGAAAGAAGCACATCCTAAGGATTGAAAGCTCCCCTTTGGGTTAGCTCTAGGTATGTTAACTATTGGTGTGTTGAGTTTTGGCACCTAATTAACTACCTGTGCTGCCTGGGAGCTGAGTTACCAACACCAAGGCTATGTATTTTGCTCCAAGGAACAAAGCTCAGGGTCTCTTCTGTCTCCCTCTAAACTCCTGGAAGGCTGAAAATCACGCTGAAAATCCTGAAAAACAGGAGGGACAGTTCTTTCTGTGTTGGGTAGTACTATATGTAGGAGCCAGGACTCCTGTGAGCAAAGCTAAGCTGTTAAAAGATGGCTTGAATACAGCATGGGACTTGATGGAAGATTTTCATCATTGTCTGTCTTAATTACAGCCTGATCTGCTCACTTCTTGGGCAAATAGGATGGGGGAGGGAAGGGCAGTGGATGTTGT
>NW_010321100.1:0-5764 GCF_000700745.2 Antrostomus carolinensis | reverse complement strand
GCCCCTTCAGGCACTGGGAGGCCGCTAGAAGATCTCCCTGGAAAGGAGGAGGAAAAAAAATAATCCTGATTTTCCTCTCTGAGTGGATCTCCTGGGGGTGAAGTGGGGATGGAAATGGATTTGCAGAGACATTGGCACACAAAATGCTTCAATGATGGTTCCCTGGCCATTTGGGAGCACATCCATCCAGGACACGCCAGAGCGAGCTCTCTGTTTCCTCCGTAGGGAAACCCAGCGCTGTCAGCATCCCTGGCACTAACGTCACAACCAGGAATATTCCCCAGCAATGGCTTTTCCAGGTAACAGGACCTAGAAAACAGCCCTGAATGAAAAAGCTGGAGAGGGAAAAGAGAGAGATGCTGCGGGAAGAGTGATTAGGTTGTCCCCAGGTGTTTGCTCACCCACGGCAGAACACTGTTTCCCTCCCGATACCGTTTGTACTTTCCATTAGTCGGCTCTGACCTTTCTGTGCCGTAATCAAACAAGACAAACCTCACACTTAAATCTGAGCATTTAGCGCTGACATTTACAGTTGGTTCTCGAGTTCCAGAGACTGAAGGAAAATTTCCTAGCAGACAGCGAGCTGCAGGGAATGGGAATCAAATAATTCATGTGGTGAAGACCAGGTGTGCCAGCCCCCCTCGGCTGTCCTCCCGGCTCCACATCGCCTCGGCTGGTATTTGTACTGGAGTGCTTGTCATTCAAAAGTCAATATTCATCAGGAGTTAGTGTGGCACGCCGGTGCTGGTGATCCCACAGACATCTCCTGTTTGGGGTGCGGGAGAAACTGTATTTGGCGTTTGATTAATGTAAACGGGAGTGATCTCACCCAAGCAGGAGCCTTGTGGGAATGGAGAAGCTGCCTTCCATGGTGAGGATCCAGGGCAGTAATGAGGATGTTCTCTCTCATTCAGCCTCGGCTGTATCCTTGCCCTAAAACTGAGCACTCAGTGCATCCTAGGGAGGTGGTTGAGTCCCCATCCCTGGAGAGATTTAGAAGATGGGTAGATGAGGTGCTCAGAGATCTGGTTTAGTAGTGAACAGGTACGTTTTGGACTCGGTGATCTCAAAGGTCTTTTCCAACCAAGCAATTCTATGATTCTATCCCCTGGTGCATCCCTTGCCATGGGTCTGCAACCCCACACATGCCTCACGGTGGCTGCTTGGCTGTGCTGTCCCTGTGCACATCCCTGGGCAGGGAAGGGCTTTTCCAGCCCTGTTTCTGAGGGAACCAAGCCCTGGGCATTTAGCAGGGTTTGCCTGGTAAGAGTATAGGGTTGGTGGGACATTGGGGTGTGCTGAGAGCCAAACCAGCCCTGGGAGCCCCCAAGTCCTACACCATCCCACCGTGACTCCCCTGGCTTGTCCTCACACAGCAGTGGCTGCCTTTTCTCTCCCTGTGCGATAACTTCCCACTTGAGCCACATAATTAAGTTAAAGCCATAAAAAAAAGGTCTGGATAAAGTTTCCCACACTGCTGCTCATGACTTTCAGTGTTCCTCTTGCCTCCACTGGACAGCAGCAAAAGCAGATGGGCTGCAAACTGGGGCAACACCCTCCACCCTGCCCGGGAATATCCTTGTCCCATAAATAGGCTTTAACAGTCCAAAATGCTCTGCCCCACCTGGCTGAGTCATGACCCTTCTCTGCCTTTGCTAATACAATGTATGAATAAATTAATATATTTGTTCAAATTACAGAAAAGAGACCATGAGATGTTGGAAACACTTCTTATTGCTGTATTTTCCCAGTGTTGCTCCGTGTTTTGGATCCCTCACTCCAAGAAGGACATGGAGGTGCTGGAGCGTATCCAGAGAAGGGCAACGGAGCTGGGGAAGGGTCTGGAGCACAAGTGTGCTGAGTTCCCGGCTGAGGGAACTGGGGTTGTTGAGCCTGGAGAAAAGGAGGCTGAGGGGAGACCTTGTGGCTCTGTGCAAGTCCCTTGGAGGAGGGTGGAGAGAGGTGGGGGTGGGTCTGTTCAACCAAGGACCAAGGGACAGGACAAGAGGAAATGGCCTCAGGTTGCACCAAGGGCAGTTGAGATTGGATGTGAGGAAGAATGTCTTTGCTGAAAGGGTTCTGAGGCATTGGCAGGGGTTGCCCAGGGCAGTGGTGGAGGCCCCATCCCTGGAGGGATTGAAGAGTTGTGTAGACACAGTGCTGAGGGACATGGGTTAGTCGGGGACTTGTCAGTGTTGGGTTCATGATTGGACTGGATGAGCTTAAAGGTCTTTTCCAATTGAGGCCATTCTGGGATTCTCTCACTCTATGTGCTGCTTTTCTGAAGTGCTGATGTTCTGCTGCACAGGGACATTCCGTTAGGATTTTGCATGAGAACCACGATCAGCACTTGTCTCTGCAACCACCTGGCATCAAACAGCATTTCCCAAAGTACCCAGACACAGAAATACTTTGCTCAGAGGAACGAGAGCGCTGTCTGCATCATGTCCCCACAGCGCTGGGCTCTGCTTGGGTGTTGCTTGGTGGTGGTGTTGGGAGGAAAGCTCAGGCAGGTGCAGTGATGGGATGGAGAAGATGAAGATGTCCAGGTGCTGTGAAGCAGGAGCACAGTGAGGCACTGACGGGGACTTGGGCACAACTGCTGGCACGAACATGCTCCAGCTGTTGGCAGCTGCATTGGTGGTGGTATGTGCCCTCAGCACAGCAGCCTGCCGGTTCCACAAAGAAATTTCTCACTTTTATCAAATTGCACCTAAAAAATTGCACTTTATGTATGGTCACCTCTCAAATGTGGGTGTCTCTAGAAAACTGCAGAGGCTTCACTAACCACAGCTGGCCCTCATGCCGGGGGGCACCCTAACACCCAGTCCCTCTCCATGGGTGCTTCTGGAAGCTGTCCCCAGGGCCAGCAGGAACCTGTTCTTGACCCACAGGGACCTCAGCTCCCACCCTGGTAATTAATGTTTTGCCTTGTGCCCACTGAGCTGCTGCTGTTCCTTCTCCTTTCATTCTTTATGGAAAATATTTGTTTCCTCCTCGCCGCCCTGGTGCTGTGCCTGTCTGCTGGGGTGCTCAGGGTGCTCAGGGTGCTCCAGCCCTCACGTGTGACATCTCCATGGCAACAAAGCGTGATGTGAAATTGCACGGCTCTCACAAGAACTGAGTCATGGATAACCCTTCTCTCCCCTCTGTATCAGCCGTAAATCAAATTGTGGTGGGACACATTCTAACGCCTGATGTTCTCAAGGAGACTCTCCCCGAAACGTTGCGTGGCAGCTGATGGTGGAGGTTTTCAGCCATGTCCTCAGGTGGAAATCTGCTTCTGTGGGTGAGGACAGGGCTGGTGGGTGCAGGCAGGGACAGGCTGTGCCCAGATGGGACTCCCTAGTTCAGCTGGAGCTTTTTCTCCATCCCTTCGTGACTGCTGGGGCATCCCTTCACCTCCTCCATTTCTGGCAGCGCTGGCGTCTCTACAAGGCTGGCTGGGGATGAAAACACCATGACGAGGGTTTATATGGCAGAAGATGTGGCAGGGGGGGGGGGGGGTGGCCACAAGGGAAAAGGTTTAGAGGGTGGTGGGGCACTGGAACAGGCTCCCCAGGGAGGTGCTCATGGCACGAAGCCTGACAAGATTCCAGCAGCATTTGGCCAAGGCCCTGAGGGACATGGTGTGAATGTTGGGATTGCCCTGTGCAGGGACAGGAGTTGGACTTGATGATCCCTGTGGGTCCAACTCACAACATTCTGTGATTCCATGACCTTTTAACTGTTTTACCACCACCACGTGAGGACATCCCCATTTCTCCATGGGGCTGGGCCCTATTTCCCTTTCCCAACTGATGCTTCCCTGCCATCACATGTTCTCCAGGAGCTCCATGTCCCTTCCCAGGGCCCTCCCATGGGCTCCAGCTCCAGACAAAGGGGCTCTGAGCCGCCTTTCCCTCCCTGCTGGCATCGCCTGGGGGTCCCGGGTCCCAGGTCCCGGCCACGTGGCAGTGGCTCCTCCAGCACCTTCCAATGATTGGACTTGATGATCTTAAAGGTCTTTTCCAATCTAGGCAGTTCTGTGACTCCTGAGCCCTCGGGGTGAAACACAGTGATGCACACCCACGTTTTCATCCTCCTTTTCATCCGCCTCCCATCTCTCGGCTGAACCCAGGGGCCATGGATGGTGCTGAGATGTGGGCAGTGATGCAGGAGGAGCTGCCCTGGGTCCCTCTCACAGCTGCTGGAGGGTGCAGGGTGAAGGGCTTCACTGTGGCTTGGGGAAACCATCTAACCCATCTCCCACCCAGCTATAAACTTCACACCCAGTAAGTACCAGTGTCTGCTCAATGCAAGTTTGTATAAACTGGTAAATCCACTTGGTATCTCACTTCAGCAGTTTCCTTTTAAAACTCTGGTAGCCAACCTTTTGCCTTATTGTAGGCAAATATTGGACTTCTCCTGTAGTGTTTGCTCTTCTGGGAGTTTCCATGTGCTCTTAGTCTGCTTTGACTGATTCCTGCTATTTTCAAATTAAAAATAAAATACAAAAAAAAAAGCTGAGAGTACAGGGAAAGTGAAGCAAATGGGTCTCGGGCAGCATCTCAGGTGCTGATGACACAGAGGGAAATGAGGTGACACCTCGATCCTCCTTGTTGCTGCAAAACAAGGAGGCAGGTGGTATGGATGCTGTCACTGAAAACACCAGGGAAGGATTCAGCAGAAAGCCAGGGAGAGCCGGATGTTTTCGTCTTCTTTGGGCACAGATCCGGGCTGGCTCCGTGCCTCAGTTTCCCTTTCTGTAAAAGGGCCATATTCCTGCTCTCTCCCTGTGTGCAGTGACAGCTGGGAGCAGCAGAAGCAGAGCACAATCCTGCACCACTCGTTATCCTGAGGGATGAAGTGCTTTGGAAAAGTTCCTATATTGTCTTTGTGTATGTGTGATCCCTTTGTAAATGTAACTGCTACTCACCTGTAAGGAAATAATGCAGTAAAAAACCCGAATTAATTTATGTAGCCATTTATCTATCTATTTATGTCTCCATTTAATATATCCATTTAATTTCTCTCTGTGTGTTCTCAAATAAATTAGGTTTCAAGAGGCTCAGGACTGGAGAATGGCTGAATTGACAACCACAAGATACAGGTTTATTTTACAGCAGCAGTATGAAAACCACATAAAATTGGACTTGGTTTTATAAAAAACTCATTCAGGAGTCCTGAAGCCAGAAATGAGAATTTCATGTCTAACGTGGCCAGACACAGATGAGACCTTTCCAGAGTTTCCATGTTTTTGTTATACTATATATTATCAATGCTGCATGGTAGATTTTTTTTTCCACCAAAAAAAATTCCTTCCAAAAGCAGAAGGTTGTTCCTGAAGGCTTTACCATCCTGGTGACATATCCATATACAATACAAATGACCTGTTGTTTCAGAGGATGATAATGGGAATAAATACTAAATTTAAAAAAAATAAAAATCAAACTATACAGCAGGAAAAATAACAGAATTTCCAACAGCCAGCAAGCTCCTGCTCTAGCAAAGGGCACGTATCCATGGCAACAGGAGCCTTCCCTGTCACCATAATAAAAAATATATATTATTCTAGAAGAGCTCTTAAAAGGGAAATATACATTTGGCTGAGGTGGATGATGAAATATTGGGCAGCAGAGAGAAGAATGAGCCAGAGGAGTCTGGAGAGTGATCCCGGCACCCCCCCCCCCGCCGCAGGCAGGGAGGGGGATGCAGACCTGCAGGAGGATGGGGAAGCATCCCATGGCCGTATCCTCTACTCTGCCCTGGTGAGGCCACATCT
>NW_010321099.1:15792-69772 GCF_000700745.2 Antrostomus carolinensis | reverse complement strand
CCTTCCCCCCCACCCCCACACGCACAGAGTCCGTGCGCGGGAATAAATCCAGCAGTGGCATCGCTGAAATACAAACCGGCCGTTTTCACTGTGTTCTCCAGCCTACTGGAAAGAATGGTAGTTCGAGTTCAGTATTTCTCGCCTTATGGAACCTAAAATCCCTTTATTCCACAGGTGCCCCATGCTAAACACCGACTGTGATGCACATGAAGTGGGCTCTTTTGGTCCAATACACACAATGCACAGACCAGACCAGGAATTAATGATCTAATTTTTTTTCTGTATTTCTGTTTGGCCAAAGGTCATATTGATATGGATTGTGACTTAATGGTAGTGGCAAAAATGTTCCACTGACAAGTCGGTTCACATCCCCAAAGGAAACATTTTACATCTTGTCAAGTGGCTGAATACATTGCTTTTTGCAGAGCACTAGAGTTATCAATAGTTACTACAAGACAATGCAGTTTATATGGAAGGTTTGTTAGATCTAAGGCAGCATGTAAATAGAGCAGATCAGTTTTACCATGGATTATAAAAACAAAATCATTGCACCTTTTTTATTCCCTCCACCCCCCTCCCAAAAAAAACCAAACAAAAACCCAGAAAATAATGGGATAGCTGCTGTGGAGGGAAGAAAAACATATCATACTGTTGTGCACAATCAGTTTTATAGATCACTTAATTTTCAACAGCATATTAGATATCACTTTTTCCAAAATTCATTCATAGCTAAATTTATACATCTCATTAGGGAAAAAAGTATTGATGCTGACAGCAGTATATTCAATTTGTCTTTTAAAAAAGAAAACAATTAGAAAATTGATTTTAAAGCAGCTGTTTGTGGCTACTGATGCCTCGAGCCATGGAAATACCATCGTGGTTTTTTAGAATTGATTCTTATTATGCAGTTTGCAGAACTATGAACCGTTGCCTGTTAGATTAGTCTTGAGGCAGCAGTGAAATTGTGTGATAAAACATAAGAAATTTACTCTTATTTAACCTTTGTATATTTTTATTTACAAATGATGATGCTAACCAGCTCTGATGATTATAGATACTTCTATATGTACCAATTAATGAAAATAATGGATATTTGCAGGGTGTAACTGTGCAATGAGGTATTTCTCAAGTAAGTGATTATTTGATCCTGAAGTTGGTATAACAAAAGACCTAAGTATCTTTTCCTTTTCTTCTAGGGGATTGAGAACTTGCAGAGATATTAATTTTTCAGCTTTGAATAATGCTTTTACCATGCTGTAAGCCTCCCTTTTTGTACAAGTTCATACCCTGTTTGCATCAAGGCTATTTGATTCTCTTTAGGAAGATTAGATGGGAATAAATGAGGACAGAATCTGGCTTGACTTTCTGTGGCACATGGCTAGGCACTTCTCTGTGATTTGTACTAGTTTCATGATATAGTATGTGCATTTAAAACCCTCCTCAGACCCTCAGTAGTGTGTTTAAGGGGTAGGAATTTTGATTGGGAGAGGCTTTTTGCAGTGAGATCTGTGTTAACAAATATAAGGATGAAAATACATACTTTATTATCCTTGAACTTAGTTGAAGCTCTTTGTCATCCTTTGAATTCCTCATCAACTCTGCTGCTTAGATGCCCTCTTTAAATAATGAAAGCTGCAAAATGGCCGTGAGTAGTTCTCCTGCAGATGAGCAAGCCTTGTAAAGGAGCATAATTGATGACTTAGGCTGGAAAATATGATCCAGATAGAGGGAAATTATTTTATTATGAATAATCTAACAATCTGTTAGATTATTCCATTCCACATGTGATAGAAAAAATAATATTTAGATTTAAAGGCTTATACCTGAACCTTTACAAGGCCTTTAGCAACCTGATTTTCTGCTCCCTGGTAAACACAACAGCAAGGACGACTGCCGATTGGCCCATAATCCTGTTCTGATAAGTGGCGGATCAGTCTTGCTTCAGAATTTGTTTTTGTTTGAAGCAGGGTGGTATCCACTAGCTTTTGTGTTGCTCATTAAGTCACTCAAGGCCAGGTAATTTGAAGGTATGGGAGCTCTACCTGCTCTGCACTCTCTAAAAGAGCCTACAGACTTGTTCCCGGAACCTTGAGCTTGTCTTTTGGATGGACAAAATCCCGTTTTCTTTTTCTAGCTCGCACTAGTGACAGTATTAAACTTGCATTTTAAATAACGTTTCAAAAATACACTGCTGGCCTACCAATGGCCTTGGAATAGTTCTGTGAAACACCTTCCGGATCACCGCTTAGTACGGAAAGCTGAAGACTGAGACCGCTCTGGCCAGGCCATCCTGTGCAAACAATCCTATTTGCTTTCTGGAAAGTAGCTTACTGGTAGATTTAGCTGTCCATTTCTCTCAGTGACTCACTCAGTGTGATTTGCTTTTGACCCATGAGTTTCACTCCAGCCTGGGCAATCTCCTTTCTTGGGAAAACTCTGGTAGTTCTGTCAAGGGCTAATTCTGGGTTTTCCACAAGTCTTTCTCAAAGTCTTTTGTCCTTTCTTCTAATCACAATCTGATCTTGCCAACTGTTGCATTAACTGTTCAGCCTCAGATCAGTCACAGATCAGTCAAGATTGTTTTCCTTCTAAATCAGCCCCTCATTTTTCATGAATATCTTCATTCATTAGGGTTATGGGGCATTTTGGTAAGCTGTCTGCACAGTTTAGTTGCAGTAACTGTAAACTGAAGGTACAGCCATCACGGGTGGAAACCTAAAAGAATGATTGCTGCACAAGGCTGGCCTCCTCAGCTACTGAGGGGCTCCTCACCAATGATAGTATTAGGAAAATTAGCATGTAAATTAAATATGCAGCAGCACAAAACATGGACGTGCTTTCTCCTGGGATAGTGGAACAGGTTGCCCAAGGAAGCTGTGAATGCCCCCTCCCTGGAAGTGTTTAAGGCCAGGCTGGATGAGACTTTGAGCAACCTGGTCTAGTGGAAGGTGTCCCTGCTGATGGCGGGAGGGGTTGGAACTAGATGATGTTTAAGGTCCCTTCCAATCCAAACCATTCTATGATGCTATGATCTCATTCCCCGCCCAGCTGAAGGGTTTACAGGTCCAAGTTCAGAAGTAAACTAGTGATGTGTGTGGCTTTCTGGGAGCCTCTACTTGTTCACGACCAATAACAAGCTGTTAGCTTTGGTTTTGATGGGCTGTGTGGGTGTTATTTCTCTGTGGTGACTTTGATGTGACTGTTCAGACAGAAGTGCTAACTTTTAGAGGGCTGTAGGTCTGGGCTGCATTTGCACTGTCATTTAGCCAAACTATAACAGCTCCAGTAAATGAGGCCTTTCCACTTGTGATTACTTATTGCTTAGCAGTTCCAACTGGCACTGTCCTTTGCACACACTAGGTCAGTGGGCAGGAGATTCAGGGATCTGTTCCTTCTGTCATTAGTGAATTAATGCACAATTTTCACTTTCCTTCTGATAAAAGATGGAAAGGAATTTCTTTAAAATTAGGACTAGAGATTTGTCCAATTAACAGTCTGATTCACATGGGATTGTAGCTTAATTTTTTTAATTGACAAAAAAAGCTGCCAAAGGAATCTGATATTTTGAATCTTCAAAACTATTTTGTTTTGCAGCAATTTTACAGTAAATCTTAGGAGAATGTAGCAAGCACAGCTCAGATGAGAACTGTATTTTAGAGTGACTCTACTTTGGTAAATTTACCCTTGTAAAACAGAGATTTGTCATTCCCATTTTATCTTACCAGTTTTGCAAAATTCCTAATGTTGCCCACATACAAGAGCAAACAAACAATCAAACAGAACAATCAAAATGTCAAGCTGATAGGTGGAGTTCAATAAAATATTGTGAATTGCAACTCCAGAGTTTTGCTCAAACATAAAAAAGCAAGCTGGCCCTACGGTAACCTCCTTGGACTGTTCCTGTCATCTCCCTGAGCTGCATTAGTAGCATAACATTCCTAGTAGAGGCTGAAAACAGAGTTATGGCAGTAGGTAATTCAAGATGGACTGTCAGCAGGATGAACCCCTGCAACACGGCTTGACTCATAACCCAGGCTGCTTTCATACTTGGGGCCAATCCAGCCTCAAAATGTCAGTGTTGACTACACAATATCCACAAACCTTGTGCTCCAGTTTTAGACAGAAGAAAAGTTGGAATTCTCTTTAAGTTTGAACTTGATCTGTTTGTCTAAATAAATGTTGACCTCTTAATTCTAGCTCACTATTCAACTGCAAGTATTCAGTTGTAAATGCATGCTATTTCTGTGAAGGGAAAGGTACTGTGAATCTCTTCCCACCAGCTTCCCCCGGTACCTCTCTGCATCTCAGTTGAAGGCTGATTAATGCATCATTGCATCTTTCTTAAAACAGACAACACTAATCCTCTGTTTGAGTACGGAAAAAATGTTACAGTTTGCAACCTTTATGCAAAACCGTCCCAGTTTTGCCTTGCAGCACTCCCGGGGGTAGATGATATCCCCATTTACAGATAAACTTGGTGCTGCAGTAAATTGAATCGTCAACGTCACAGAGGGAGTTAATGCCGTAGTCTGAGTCAGAACTGATTATCTTTGATACTTACCACAAACTAGTGTCAGCTGAGTATCAGCCTGGTTTGATTACTTGGTGCCTTGATCTGATGATTTGTTCACCTGAGCCTATTGATTTCTTGAAACAATTTGAATTGTGATGTCTGAAGACTAGGATAAACTTAACTGAGAAAACTGTGAACCAGTTGACTCTTCCAAATAAGGGCTTAACTCAAGCACCACTTTTCCTTGAGCACTAAAAAAATTGTGTGAGCATTAAAATATACATTCCCAGAGCCTTTTAAAAGAGGTATTTACAAAAGGATATATGACCTCTAGATTATCCAGATGAAGAAAGACTGCCCAGCTCACCTACTTTAAAGAACAGTTATTAATTAACAAATATTTTGCTCTGCTACTGATACATTCACTGCATTAAAGCAGTAAAGGAGGAGCAAAATGACCCATGCTTTTCTGAGAATTTTTCATTTAACTGTGAATAGAACATGTGAATGGGCCTTGTGGTGGTTTCATTTGGCTAGCACTTGGCCAGCAGCCAAACACAGCTGCTTGCTCACTCGCCCCACACAGGGGATAGGAGAGAGAATTGGAGGGGTAAGAGTAAGGAGGCTCATAGGTTGAGATGAGAACAGTTTAATAGTTGAAATAAAATAAAATGAATAATAAATAAACTGAAAATAAAAAACTTAAAATAATAATGGTAACAATAATAGTAAGAAAATATGCAATGAGTCATACACGGTGCAATTGCTCACCACCCACCGACCAAATCTGGCCCGTTCTCAGATAACAATCCCGGAGGAGCGACAGTCCGGGAACCGAAACTGCAGTCCTGGAAGAATGAGAGCCCGAGTGAGAGAGAGAGGAAACCCCTCATTGATATATTGAAAATGACATTATATGAGATGGAATATCACATTGGCATATCCAAATACCAGTCTAGCTTATTAATTTAAATAGTCATCACCCTCCCTAGGCTTTGTACTTGTAGACTAGCAGAACACTAAGTCCTTCATCTTTCAGCAACAATTGAAAACATTGGTATGTTATTAACATTTTTCTCATAACAAATCCCGTGCTGAAACCAAACACAGTGCTGCTGTAGCTACTAAAAAGCTCTGTCCCAGCAAACAACCAGGACAGGCCTAGAAGTAATGCTTTTTCCACGTTATAGTTGTAGATAAAGAGAACGATTTTAAAATAAACTTGGCAGCCACTGGAGAATGATTGCTGGTATGTTTTTTTCAAAGGGTAGCATCTTGGTGCCTGACCTTTCAATATCCCACAGGATTTTTCCTGGCCCTTCAAGCATAAATTAAATTTGTTTAACACCACCACCTCAACAGATAACCTGGAGTAAGCTATTATTGTAGCAGTATGTCTGGTAAAAGGGCACTAGAACAAACTAGACTGAAACCTAAGCACAACAGTTTTAATCTAAAACACTTATGCTAACAATCTGTCCTGCCAGATGCATAAAGCTACACCAGAGAACCTATGCAAAGCAAACATTTGCTACTCAACATCAGTTAGGAGACCGTAGCCAAATGCTCCAACAAAATACAGTGACAGAGCTGCTTCAGATGAGGACTTGACTGATTAGTAATGATTTAACCAAAGTCATCTCAGTTTTAATTCACACATTCTTCCATTCCTTTCTTAGCGTATTCGGTTGTGCTGGGAATGAGGGAGGGACTGAACTCAAAGCAAGAAGGGCAGGGTGGGGGAGTGTGGTAGCTGACTTAGCTTCATTCTCTCAAGTGGTAATTTTTTTTCTTATTTGGAGGGAATATTGTTTATTTTCTTATTTGGAGGGAATAGGCAGCTGTTTGTGGCTACTGATGCCTCGAGCCATGGAAATACCATCGTGGTTTTTTAGAATTGATTCTTATTATGCAGTTTGCAGAACTATGAACCGTTGCCTGTTAGATTAGTCTTGAGGCAGCAGTGAAATTGTGTGATAAAACATAAGAAATTTACTCTTATTTAACCTTTGTATATTTTTATTTACAAATGATGATGCTAACCAGCTCTGATGATTATAGATACTTCTATATGTACCAATTAATGAAAATAATGGATATTTGCAGGGTGTAACTGTGCAATGAGGTATTTCTCAAGTAAGTGATTATTTGATCCTGAAGTTGGTATAACAAAAGACCTAAGTATCTTTTCCTTTTCTTCTAGGGGATTGAGAACTTGCAGAGATATTAATTTTTCAGCTTTGAATAATGCTTTTACCATGCTGTAAGCCTCCCTTTTTGTACAAGTTCATACCCTGTTTGCATCAAGGCTATTTGATTCTCTTTAGGAAGATTAGATGGGAATAAATGAGGACAGAATCTGGCTTGACTTTCTGTGGCACATGGCTAGGCACTTCTCTGTGATTTGTACTAGTTTCATGATATAGTATGTGCATTTAAAACCCTCCTCAGACCCTCAGTAGTGTGTTTAAGGGGTAGGAATTTTGATTGGGAGAGGATTTTTGCAGTGGGATCTGTGTTAACAAATACAAGGATGAAAATACATACTTTATTATCCTTGAACTTAGTTGAAGCTCTTTGTCATCCTTTGAATTCCTCATCAACTCTGCTGCTTAGATGCCCTCTTTAAATAATGAAAGCTGCAAAATGGCCGTGAGTAGTTCTCCTGCAGATGAGCAAGCCTTGTAAAGGAGCATAATTGATGACTTAGGCTGGAAAATATGATCCAGATAGAGGGAAATTATTTTATTATGAATAATCTAACAATCTGTTAGATTATTCCATTCCACATGTGATAGAAAAAATAATATTTAGATTTAAAGGCTTATACCTGAACCTTTACAAGGCCTTTAGCAACCTGATTTTCTGCTCCCTGGTAAACACAACAGCAAGGACGACTGCCGATTGGCCCATAATCCTGTTCTGATAAGTGGCGGATCAGTCTTGCTTCAGAATTTGTTTTTGTTTGAAGCAGGGTGGTATCCACTAGCTTTTGTGTTGCTCATTAAGTCACTCAAGGCCAGGTAATTTGAAGGTATGGGAGCTCTACCTGCTCTGCACTCTCTAAAAGAGCCTACAGACTTGTTCCCGGAACCTTGAGCTTGTCTTTTGGATGGACAAAATCCCGTTTTCTTTTTCTAGCTCGCACTAGTGACAGTATTAAACTTGCATTTTAAATAACGTTTCAAAAATACACTGCTGGCCTACCAATGGCCTTGGAATAGTTCTGTGAAACACCTTCCGGATCACCACTTAGTACGGAAAGCTGAAGACTGAGACCGCTCTGGCCAGGCCATCCTGTGCAAACAATCCTATTTGCTTTCTGGAAAGTAGCTTACTGGTAGATTTAGCTGTCCATTTCTCTCAGTGACTCACTCAGTGTGATTTGCTTTTGACCCATGAGTTTCACTCCAGCCTGGGCAATCTCCTTTCTTGGGAAAACTCTGGTAGTTCTGTCAAGGGCTAATTCTGGGTTTTCCACAAGTCTTTCTCAAAGTCTTTTGTCCTTTCTTCTAATCACAATCTGATCTTGCCAACTGTTGCATTAACTGTTCAGCCTCAGATCAGTCACAGATCAGTCAAGATTGTTTTCCTTCTAAATCAGCCCCTCATTTTTCATGAATATCTTCATTCATTAGGGTTATGGGGCATTTTGGTAAGCTGTCTGCACAGTTTAGTTGCAGTAACTGTAAACTGAAGGTACAGCCATCACGGGTGGAAACCTAAAAGAATGATTGCTGCACAAGGCTGGCCTCCTCAGCTACTGAGGGGCTCCTCACCAATGATAGTATTAGGAAAATTAGCATGTAAATTAAATATGCAGCAGCACAAAACATGGACGTGCTTTCTCCTGGGATAGTGGAACAGGTTGCCCAAGGAAGCTGTGAATGCCCCCTCCCTGGAAGTGTTTAAGGCCAGGCTGGATGAGACTTTGAGCAACCTGGTCTAGTGGAAGGTGTCCCTGCTGATGGCAGGAGGGGTTGGAACTAGATGATGTTTAAGGTCCCTTCCAATCCAAACCATTCTATGATGCTATGATCTCATTCCCCGCCCAGCTGAAGGGTTTACAGGTCCAAGTTCAGAAGTAAACTAGTGATGTGTGTGGCTTTCTGGGAGCCTCTACTTGTTCACGACCAATAACAAGCTGTTAGCTTTGGTTTTGATGGGCTGTGTGGGTGTTATTTCTCTGTGGTGACTTTGATGTGACTGTTCAGACAGAAGTGCTAACTTTTAGAGGGCTGTAGGTCTGGGCTGCATTTGCACTGTCATTTAGCCAAACTATAACAGCTCCAGTAAATGAGGCCTTTCCACTTGTGATTGCTTATTGCTTAGCAGTTCCAACTGGCACTGTCCTTTGCACACACTAGGTCAGTGGGCAGGAGATTCAGGGATCTGTTCCTTCTGTCATTAGTGAATTAATGCACAATTTTCACTTTCCTTCTGATAAAAGATGGAAAGGAATTTCTTTAAAATTAGGACTAGAGATTTGTCCAATTAACAGTCTGATTCACATGGGATTGTAGCTTAATTTTTTTAATTGACAAAAAAAGCTGCCAAAGGAATCTGATATTTTGAATCTTCAAAACTATTTTGTTTTGCAGCAATTTTACAGTAAATCTTAGGAGAATGTAGCAAGCACAGCTCAGATGAGAACTGTATTTTAGAGTGACTCTACTTTGGTAAATTTACCCTTGTAAAACAGAGATTTGTCATTCCCATTTTATCTTACCAGTTTTGCAAAATTCCTAATGTTGCCCACATACAAGAGCAAACAAACAATCAAACAGAACAATCAAAATGTCAAGCTGATAGGTGGAGTTCAATAAAATATTGTGAATTGCAACTCCAGAGTTTTGCTCAAACATAAAAAAGCAAGCTGGCCCTACGGTAACCTCCTTGGACTGTTCCTGTCATCTCCCTGAGCTGCATTAGTAGCATAACATTCCTAGTAGAGGCTGAAAACAGAGTTATGGCAGTAGGTAATTCAAGATGGACTGTCAGCAGGATGAACCCCTGCAACACGGCTTGACTCATAACCCAGGCTGCTTTCATACTTGGGGCCAATCCAGCCTCAAAATGTCAGTGTTGACTACACAATATCCACAAACCTTGTGCTCCAGTTTTAGACAGAAGAAAAGTTGGAATTCTCTTTAAGTTTGAACTTGATCTGTTTGTCTAAATAAATGTTGACCTCTTAATTCTAGCTCACTATTCAACTGCAAGTATTCAGTTGTAAATGCATGCTATTTCTGTGAAGGGAAAGGTACTGTGAATCTCTTCCCACCAGCTTCCCCCGGTACCTCTCTGCATCTCAGTTGAAGGCTGATTAATGCATCATTGCATCTTTCTTAAAACAGACAACACTAATCCTCTGTTTGAGTACGGAAAAAATGTTACAGTTTGCAACCTTTATGCAAAACCGTCCCAGTTTTGCCTTGCAGCACTCCCGGGGGTAGATGATATCCCCATTTACAGATAAACTTGGTGCTGCAGTAAATTGAATCGTCAACGTCACAGAGGGAGTTAATGCCGTAGTCTGAGTCAGAACTGATTATCTTTGATACTTACCACAAACTAGTGTCAGCTGAGTATCAGCCTGGTTTGATTACTTGGTGCCTTGATCTGATGATTTGTTCACCTGAGCCTATTGATTTCTTGAAACAATTTGAATTGTGATGTCTGAAGACTAGGATAAACTTAACTGAGAAAACTGTGAACCAGTTGACTCTTCCAAATAAGGGCTTAACTCAAGCACCACTTTTCCTTGAGCACTAAAAAAATTGTGTGAGCATTAAAATATACATTCCCAGAGCCTTTTAAAAGAGGTATTTACAAAAGGATATATGACCTCTAGATTATCCAGATGAAGAAAGACTGCCCAGCTCACCTACTTTAAAGAACAGTTATTAATTAACAAATATTTTGCTCTGCTACTGATACATTCACTGCATTAAAGCAGTAAAGGAGGAGCAAAATGACCCATGCTTTTCTGAGAATTTTTCATTTAACTGTGAATAGAACATGTGAATGGGCCTTGTGGTGGTTTCATTTGGCTAGCACTTGGCCAGCAGCCAAACACAGCTGCTTGCTCACTCGCCCCACACAGGGGATAGGAGAGAGAATTGGAGGGGTAAGAGTAAGGAGGCTCATAGGTTGAGATGAGAACAGTTTAATAGTTGAAATAAAATAAAATGAATAATAAATAAACTGAAAATAAAAAACTTAAAATAATAATGGTAACAATAATAGTAAGAAAATATGCAATGAGTCATACACGGTGCAATTGCTCACCACCCACCGACCAAATCTGGCCCGTTCTCAGATAACAATCCCGGAGGAGCGACAGTCCGGGAACCGAAACTGCAGTCCTGGAAGAATGAGAGCCCGAGTGAGAGAGAGAGGAAACCCCTCATTGATATATTGAAAATGACATTATATGAGATGGAATATCACATTGGCATATCCAAATACCAGTCTAGCTTATTAATTTAAATAGTCATCACCCTCCCTAGGCTTTGTACTTGTAGACTAGCAGAACACTAAGTCCTTCATCTTTCAGCAACAATTGAAAACATTGGTATGTTATTAACATTTTTCTCATAACAAATCCCGTGCTGAAACCAAACACAGTGCTGCTGTAGCTACTAAAAAGCTCTGTCCCAGCAAACAACCAGGACAGGCCTAGAAGTAATGCTTTTTCCACGTTATAGTTGTAGATAAAGAGAACGATTTTAAAATAAACTTGGCAGCCACTGGAGAATGATTGCTGGTATGTTTTTTTCAAAGGGTAGCATCTTGGTGCCTGACCTTTCAATATCCCACAGGATTTTTCCTGGCCCTTCAAGCATAAATTAAATTTGTTTAACACCACCACCTCAACAGATAACCTGGAGTAAGCTATTATTGTAGCAGTATGTCTGGTAAAAGGGCACTAGAACAAACTAGACTGAAACCTAAGCACAACAGTTTTAATCTAAAACACTTATGCTAACAATCTGTCCTGCCAGATGCATAAAGCTACACCAGAGAACCTATGCAAAGCAAACATTTGCTACTCAACATCAGTTAGGAGACCGTAGCCAAATGCTCCAACAAAATACAAAAAAAAAAAAAAAAAAAAAATCTTTTAACTAACATTTGTGCATTATATTAGATTGTTAAGGCTAGATTAACTTCAGAGAAACTTTTCTGGATTTGTTAAGCCTGCACTAATGATCTACTTGACTGATTAGTAATGATTTAACCAAAGTCATCTCAGTTTTAATTCACACATTCTTCCATTCCCTTAGCGTATTCGGTTGTGCTGGGAATGAGGGAGGGACTGAACTCAAAGCAAGAAGGGCAGGGTGAGGGAGTGTGGTAGCTGACTTAGCTTCATTCTCCCAAGTGGTAATTTTTTTTCTTATTTGGAGGGAATATTGTTTATTTTCTTATTTGGAGGGAATATTGTAGGACTATTGTTTCTCAGTTGAGAGGAAGAAAGATCGGGAATGTCTTGATGATCAGATGCAAAATATACAACTCATCTAAGATGGGAACTGACAAATTTGCTATGTAATTTGCACTTGCACAACGTTTTCCTGCAGTAAGCAGAATGAACAACTGGCAGAGAAAGGCACACCATGTCAAAAAAGTGTTCTTGACTACCTCCGTTTCAATCACAATAAGTAGAATAAGCAAATGAATTCAATATATAGCTTTTTTGCAATTTCACTACTGAAAATTTTGTTTAGGGTCAGCCAAGCTTTCCAACTGAGTGTCAGTGGCCTAGGAGAGGACAAGTAGGATACGAATTCTGGGTCCTGTTATATGAGTAACCTGATTCAGTTCTCCCATGTTGAGAGGAATGCACGAGTTAACAAGAACAGAGCTCCCAGACAAGTCAACAGGAATGTTTTTTCTGTTGTTTCATTTATCTTATTTTGTTCCACAGCCCTTTCCTTTACAAGTTGGATATTAGTTGTAAAGGGACAAGAATGAAAGTTCCAATGAAATGTGTACTCTGTGATGAGCTTTTTTCTTTTTATAAGGTCTTGAAAATTGAGATAAAGTAAAATAATAATAGTCAAATTGTAACTAAAGTAAAATAATTCTGCTGGAACCAGTGTTTCTTAGGCAGAACCAAGCCACTAGCTCTTGGAGTGAGGAAGCAGAAAAAACCAAGTGCTTACAAGTTAATCACATGTTGAAACAGAAACATTATGGTGTCTTCTTGACTTCTCAAATCAACTGATATTTTGAGCGTAATTTGCACTGAATATGTAATAGCTGGGACTGTTGCATTAGTACTCAGGCTGGGGCTTCCAAAGAGTTTCAGTTATTGAAGTTCAATTCAATATCCTTTGCACAAGTAGGATCCTTTTTCAAACCTCTGTCTCCAGTCCTGATAGATCCAAAACTGGAGAAGAAATACTAGTATTGTGAAAATCTTAAGCAAGTAGGAAACTAATCACTAAGACACAAAGTTCTTGTAGGGTTTCTTGCTTTATTGCCATGGGACTTTTTGTTTTGTTCCGTTTCATCATTTTTTACTGACAAATTCAGAACTGACTTGAGATCCCTGTCAAGTGGTGTAACTGCCATGGTTTTCTGTTCAGAGAATCCTCCTTAAATAGTGGGTGAGAAATTACATCTCTCTGAAACCAAATTTCCATCAAGATCGACCTCCTGTGGCTGAATCATTATACCCTAAGTCCTTACAGGTATCATGCTATTCCTACCTGTTGGACAGTCAGCTGTGTTATTTTGAAAACTTCTGCAATAATTTTATTTTTAAAAGCTGGAATTCAGGCAGCTTACACTATTGCCATGTTCATGACCTGCTTTAATAAGCAATTGCCTTTGTGCTGTGAC
Source organism: Antrostomus carolinensis (assembly GCF_000700745.2). Classification (NCBI taxonomy): domain Eukaryota; kingdom Metazoa; phylum Chordata; class Aves; order Caprimulgiformes; family Caprimulgidae; genus Antrostomus; species Antrostomus carolinensis. The sequence continues at coordinate 56,406 of NW_010321099.1, read as the reverse complement.
CCAGTAAAAATGGAGCAGGTTCAGCTGTGATGGGGATTCTTTCTATTTCAGGAAGCAGCACAATCAAGGGAAGCTGCAAGATGCAGTTCTCTAGTGTGTGCTGTGGCCTCCTTAGCCCTGTCTCTGAAATCACTATGGTCTTACACATGAGAAAAAATCAAGGGGAGTTGAGTCAGTGAAAGAAGCAAGGAGAAATCTGACACAAAATGGTAACTCTTAAGTTCCTTTTCTGATAGCGGCCCACAACAGGAAAGAGAAGAGGCATGTTTCGTGTGAAGTTACTGTGTTTTGCAACACTTCAGGATTTCCTAACTTATTTACAGTCACTTGTCCTGATTTGTGTTTTCTTGTTTGCTTCTTTTGCCTTTGGCTTTCCTCTACTATGACAGTTTGGGGTAAAGCAAGAAATAAAGTGGATGTGGTTTATTGAAATGGAGTTTCACATGGTGTTTCATGGAGTTTTCACGTTTTTAATTCCTTCAGTCAAAATAAATGGTCTCTGCAGTGCCCCAAAAGAGCAGCTTTTACTGCATGAAACTAATTTCTCATCTGATTGATCGTAGTGACTGAGGACCTGAAAGATTGGTGTGTTTTTTTTCTTTTTCAGAGGAATGATTTTCAGAAGGAATCTATGCAGTGAATATGACCAGCTACTGAGCAGTCGGATGCTACTACCTCAACTCTGTTCATCATCAGATTAAGTTATCTTCTTACTTCACTGAGCAGCAGCAGAAAGTGAGTTTTAACCAGTGTACCTGGAAAACAGTACTTCAAATAAAATGTATCAATACACATCAAGGGTTCTGCCATGTGCTTCTGTTACTCAAGAGACTTCATCTGAGGATAGCGGCATCAAAAAGATTCATATTTTTAGGTAATCATTGGAGGATTATTATAAGCCTATATTCCATCTGTTTACATGCTAAGGTGGAAGCATACATGCTTCAGGCACTAGAAATGCTTCTTTAAGTTTTTAAGAATATAGTCTTATTATTTCCTTAATTCCTTCCTTTTATGGCTGAGCCTCACTGTATTCTTAACACTTGTTGGAGTTCAAACTTTGATGAATTGCCCAACTTTAAATCCTTTGACATTAATGGGGCTCTTTTGTGCATGAAAGTAGAAGTTGGCCTTGAAAAGGCTAGCTTATGTCTGGGCTGGACAGAAACAACTGTCTGATGTCCAGAGCAGGCTGCACTATGTGGTTTTCTCTGCTTTTCATTCTAGGCAATATCCAGGGAAGGCTGTGAAAATTTTGTTGTTTTGATTTTGTAGTACTTCATCCTGTTAATTTTGCACTTGTTTCCTGGATGATACTGCTGGTCAATGACCCCCTTCTTCCATTGGTTATTTTTGCCTCATTAGTAGAGCAGAAAATCCTAAAAATGATTCTACTATCTGTTTGACTTTGCTAACTTCAAGGGACAAACCTTACGTATGAGGCCTCAGCCCCCTTTCAACAATCCCTGTCTTAAATAATCTCCTGTTAATTAGTTGCTTTTCCCCATAGATCTTTACCATTAAAATGCTTGATTCTACTTGACTCATTACAAAGTAAAATATACCTGTAAATTATAACTGAAGTCAGCTTGGTGAGCATCTGTAAATTACTTCTGTTGCATAACTCTTGTTGAGAAAACGAATTACTCTGCATCCCTTATCCACTTCAGTAATAATCTCTTTCATATGTAATAGTGTAGTTTAGACTTTGTGATAACCATACAGTAAAGGAAGAAAATGTGAACAGTGGAAAAAAGAAGTTATATTTTCAATTGTGAATCTTGGAACAAACTGCAAAAGCTATTTGAGAGTAGCCTCATGATGATGATGAGTATATTATCTCTATTTTACAGGTAGAAATACTGAGATATGAGATTAAATTTTCCCAAGGTCACAGTGAAAACATGGAAAAAACCAAAAGTAGAATCTTTAACTTCTAATTCCAACTTTTGTGCATTTTCTCAGGGCTGCCATTCCTCCTCTTTGTAAGGGTTTCCTATACCAAAGTACTACTTTCTACATCTACTTCAGTAGGCTAATAACAACACAGTTTGTACCCCAGCTCATCTATCACTATTAACCTTGGCTTTAAAAAATGTGAAATGTAGGATATTTATTAATGTACAGTTCCATGGAGTTAGCAGCAAATACTAGACTGGAAAATGTTTTTAAAATTCAGTAGCTTTTACTACTGATCTAATGTACTCTTAGCTCCTTAATTTCCATCATGTGTCCTGAGGGGATGTGTAAAAGTTTATGCACATTGTTAACTTTAGGCATCTGAAAAACTTTATAAAAAACAATTATACCAATCCAAAAGGTGCGTCTGGGCATGTGTAATACATTTTTAATGTACTTGGGCTTTTGAAGGAAGTGCTTTTACATTAAAAGTACAGTCACTTTCTGTATGACCCTTCAGGCATGACACAGTGTGGAAGGGTATGGATTTTCCATTCTATTTTTCCAGTCAATGGAAAACATACAGCAATTTTAAGTATGCCCATAAGCATTCCATGGCCTATTCGGGAAATGTCCTTTATGAAACTCTACATGGGAGAGCTTGTGCTATTCAATGATGTAATCTCAGATTTTTGTGTTTGTTTCTGAACCATCTTCTTGTACACATGGGGAAGTCACAGTGAAGTCTAAACGTTGAGGGAAATTAATAATGGCTTTGTTTTCATATTGTGGATCAAAAATGGTTTGAAAAAGTTCCCCTTAGCAACTTTTTTACATATGTGTGAGTCATTTTTTTTTAGTAGCTGAAGCTAATTTTTCATAACAAGGTAGAATGCTGAAGTTGGGTGATAATACTGAGCAGATTCTTTGTGGGGAGAAAGAAACACAAATTCATATAATGCAACATATACTGCAACTGCACTATCATAAAATTTCCCATTACTAAAGTAGGAGATAACTGTCTCCAGGACAAACAGTAATATTAGAAAATCACATACGACTCCATAAAAGAAAACAGCAAACAATAATGGACTAAGAGCTGTATGGTGAGCTTTACTTTCAGGTTATGTCTGTGTGTGGTTGTGTGCTGAGACAGTTTAACCTGAGCTGCAGCTCACTGCTTTACAGCTTACCTAAGGCTTGACTCACGTCTGATAAAGTTAAAAAGGGTGTTTCTACAAATTCTACTTATATTTCAAGTTACAGTCAGCATTAGAAGCCCTACTTAGGCTGGTTTTGCTGTAAATTTCCGTGCTTCTTGGTCACAGAGCTGATGGATTATGACTGAGTATGTATTGTAGTAGCCAAAATGAAAGTGAGTCTTAAAAAGGTTCTCTCAAATAATGGCTCCTTGTCAATGGTTGGTTAAAATTTTCCTGAAAGTGATAAAAAAAAAGTCTTTGGTACTAAACCTGCATCTATACTGCTGTTTGTGTAAGTTTATAAATAAAAATAATAAAACCCAGGAGGCTAGGGAGGAAAAGTTCACTGTAAAGAGGGATTAATCCCTTTCCATTCTTCTGAGTCACTGGTCCTACTATGTATCCCCAGTTTCAGGTGAATCTTAATCTTGAGATCCAATTTCATTGCCAAAAAGTGTTTGTAGGTAATATGCCAACCAACCACTGTGAGGCCAGCTTTGTAGTCTAATATCACGAGATCGTGACATCTCTATATGCAGTGAGCTAACATCACTGCTTGGAAAATGTACTAGCATTTTCCTACACTGACGTGACTGTTGCAGCATTTGCTTTGCTCTGCGAGCCAGGTACATAGAATTCCTGTGCTGCGTCTCCAGCAGAACCCTGCTGCTGCCAAGACTGCTATGACTAAAATAAGTATTTTACTACCAAAAAAAAATAATCTTTTAACTAATTTTTGTGCATTATATTAGGCTGTTAAGGCTAGATTAACTTTAGAGAAACTTTTCTGGATTTGTTAAGCCCGAACTAATGATCTACTCAGTCTGCTGCCCTTAGAAGGGATCTAAATAGGACAACTTATAAATCTTGACAACTATGAACTTTGCATGAAATTGAAAATGAGCATTTAGTCTGTAAATTTGATAGAGTAAGGAAAGTATGGTAATCTTTTTGTTCTAGATTAAATGTTTAGTGTATGGGATTGTGACCCATGTCTAGGGTTGCTAGGAATGACAGTACTAATAATTTAATTCTTTGTTTTAAGACTGCTTTTATAGAAACCTGTTTATAACATGGGAATCCTTACATTCCTATGACATTAACAACTGCAAGGCTGCAAGCACAGGTGTTTGAACTGAGGTACCTGTTGCTCAACCACTGAAATACTTTTGTTGGTTACTAACATTGCTTTGCCGAGAAGGGCCCTCTCTCAGGAGAGCCCTGTGGAAATAATGGAAGCAGAGACAGACAGATGCCCTGTCAGAGTTACTGAGATGGTAACATCTTCCACTGAGGGATCAGAGGATGAGGGCCACATTGCATCACTTCTTGCAGTGGCCTATGGCACCAGTCACACTGAGGAAAATGGGGACATGTGACTTACCCGTGTTATGCCCTAAAGAGCTGTGGAAACACCCAAAAAGCATTGGAGGTGCCTTTTATTTTTTTCCCCTGAATGTCAAGCTTGCTCTTGGTTTTCCATGTGACTTCAAGAAAAATACTCTTTGCTACTCTGTCTTACCTGAGAATGTGTGAAAATTATTGTGTCACATGATATGATGACACTTTTTAGTCCAGTGGTGGATGCAAACCAGTTTCCAAAAGTATGGAAAATGAGGCTGTAACCTACAAACCGCAGGGACGAAGATCATTAGCAGTGTGTGAAAACTGGAAAGACTGGCAACTTGTGGCTGCTGCCTTACGCAGTACTTCAGTCTTGACTTGCAGCAGCCCTTTATTACACTGTTTCCTGGCACCTTCTTTGCAGGACCACCAATGGTGACCAATTGCTCAGCAGTTTTGCAGAATTGCTTGGGTGATTTTCACTTGTGACTCAAGTCTGAATTTGAGCTCGAGCCTGTAGAGGTGAAGAGCTTGTGTGTTAACTCACGGCACTGCTTGCTATTGCCTTTGCCAGCAGGCTGCTCTATGAACAGCTGCTGTAGCACAAAAGGCCAAAGGGAAGCATCTCAGTTTTGCCCTAGTCCTTTCACACCTCCGAGTGACTGGAACATACCCAGTGCATACAAGCAGTCTGCAGTGCAGAACAGGCTGTACAGTTGACTTTAACTGAAACATGAGTCATCTCAGTCCTAAGTTATTTTAATCCAATCAGTCATCTGTGTTAAAGGGTGTAAAGAGACAGCAAAGCGGAAAGAATGGCTGCCAAGTAGAGGATACAGGACACAAATAAAGCTGCTAAGATGAGTTGAAATATGAACTAATAATGATTTATTCCAAATGCCACTGGGGTTACAGTGTGAATCACTTGGAGAGATATTCAGGTGAAATGAATTTTGTAGGCTTTCCTCGGAATGATTTTTATAGTCAGTAGAGGTGAAGGGAAGGCAAAGCTCTTAGTTGCACAGGGAGTACACACAAGTGTTTTGAAGTGCTCCCAAACAATTTCTCCCTAATTAATATACGCTTTTCAAGCCTCTTGTAAGTAGATGAGCACAAACAGCTGTAGTTCTTTTTATAGATACAAACTAATCTCTAGTACATGTTGGAGCTGAAGGATATAGAGAACAACATGCTGCAGATCTGTAAAGCTTTTCTAGTCATGGAAGTATTCTTTTTACATCCTCTAAAAGTGGAAGGGAATGCAGAAGAGTGCAGAGTATAGTCTTCAAGAATACTAAGGGAACAAAATCATGACAGGAGCAAAGGGTCTAGCACTTGGTGACAAATACCATGCGCTTCTTATTAACACATGAAACAGCATGTGTGAGTTATGACCTATTTTCTTTACAGGTTCAGCTTTTTGTGACCCATATGAAATGGGCAGCATTCACAAGCATTTCTTCCCAGTTTTCACTAGTGTAAATGGCTGTCATGACAAAAGATGGGAAGAATTATATGCTTCATATTTTAAAATAATATTTTAAAAGTAATGTCATAATAAAATTCCTTAGACTTGATGAATATCTTTGAATATACTTCTTGTTTGAAGATTACATGTTTCCTCCCTTCTTTCTCCTTATTACTAGCTGTATATATTTGCAGCTTAATATTGTCCTCTGCACAGAGACAGTATCTGGTTGTGGTAGGTGAAGGGAGAAACTGTAATAGCTCCTTTCCATCTCTAATGCCTACAGTTTTATTTACATAAAAACATCCTGGATTTTGAACGTCTTGTTTCTTTTGACAGTTTATTACCAGCCTGAACTTTTTCATGGTATAAAATTTGGCTGCCGCAGAAGTCATTATCACCTCCATTTTTAGTTTTAATAACCTTCCTTTTAATAAACCTCAATTTGAAGTAAGTTTCCAAAAGTTTGCTTCAAAACAAATGCCCCAAATGTTCTGGAACCCACTGATTACTTTTTTTTTTCCCCCTCAAACAAATAAGCTGGTTACATTGTTATTGATTTTTTGGCTTTTTTGGATGTGATATGAGGAAGAACTGATTTACTTAGGACAAAATGACTTGCTGGGTTTTCTCCATTATTGCAACCAAAGAGAGAACTAGTGGAGGGCTCATGGGAAAGAACTGTTTCAACAGCTCTTTGTGCCCTGTGCTTTTGTGCTCAGAAGGTGTATATTGCCATGATGGACTGACTATACTTCATAATTCTTGTGATGTAGACTGCTATGAATTGCAAATGAATTCTTTCCATTTATTCTCATGCGCTAGAAGCAGCACCAGGAAAAAGCAGAAAACCACTATTTCGTAGAACTCTTTTCCTTTCCTTTTGGCAGAAATAAGTACAATCTCATGGATTTATTCCATTTTTAGTGGAAAAAAACCTCAGCTATAAGATGCTGCTGCTTAGAGAAGGGAAAGAAAGTATTAAAGTGGGGATGGTGTGGGTTCCACACATCTGTAGAATGACTATTTTTGGAGAACTAACCCTTCTCCTCCCAAGATTTACTTTAGAAAAGCAGATCTAAAGATAAACCACTTTGAAGTAATAGAAGGCTGATGTATTGACTTACCGATAAGACATTTCAGTACAAACATTGCTTTGAATTCTGCATTCTTCTCATGAAACATGCTAAAAAAAAGTCAGGAGTTTCCTAATACTTTCCTATAGCTCTGAGGAGGTTAGCTAAGAGTGGGTTAAACTGGTGTCTTAAGTGACCGTTGGAAAAAGCTAAATATGGAAAGGGCCATAGCCTTGTCCTCAGTGTGATTCCTTTCTCTTCCCCCAGAATCTCAGAAGTTAAAATAAAGAGCTCAGACTTCAAATTACTGCTCAAGTGCATTGCTTTCAATTGGATTGTAGAAGAAAATGAGGGAAAATGTGTGATTAATAAGAGAAGGAAGCACTAACTGCATGATTAAGTTTTCATTTGGGTGAGAAACTTCACAATAATGAATAAACCATCTTCAGGAAGTAATGGATGTGTTTCCCCAAATGTCTCAGCTTTAACTCTGTAACAGCTTTGAAGTTACAGTACACTAGGCCAGGTTTGACTCATATTTCCCTTTCCTCTCAAGTTAATCCTAGGAGGCTTGTAGGTTAGATCCATGCAGTGGTGGAATATACCTGAGGAGAGTAAAATCCCAGTGAAAGAAATTGTTTCATGAGCTGCATAAAGAAGAAATAATAACATTACAATGTGACTCAGATCAAGAAGTGAACCACTGAAGAGAGCTCTGGTGCTGAAAAGCTTAATCCCTTGCTTTTGTCCTTGCTTGTCTTATGTTGTGTCTTTGTAGGAGCAGTTCAGAGCAATGTAAGAAAGTATTCTGGATTCAGTTGGTCCACAGTTGTTCCAGAGGTATTGGCTAAGGTGACATTCTGGCTTGCACCACTCACTTAGCTGTTGGACTTCTTGTTCTGCTTGTGGCTGTTGATCTTAGGGTACAGGAAACCAGAGTTGAATCCAGAAGACAGCTCTACTCCTTGAACATTGCTGTATGTTATTGTAATGCTAGGTATCTGGGCTGCAGATGTTCCGTGGTGAGACTCTTCTTTTCTTTGTTCAATACCATTCAAGCTCTCATCTCTCTAAAGGATGCAAGGATTTAAAAGAAATGGAAAACACAAACATCTACAAGGAGATCAGGTTGCATCATCTATGAAAAAGTAGCATATATTTGGATAATCACTTTGCTGATCCCCACAACTAAGTCAAAACCAAATTTTAAGTATTGAGGAAAAGGTAGATCTGAACATTTTTTGAATATTGAATTAATAGCTTATGAGAAAAAAACTTAAACAAGTTGATGTACTAAAGCACAGACTTTGAATTTGCTACCTAAGAGCTGGTCTACTTTGATAAAAGACCAGGCTGATGATAACACATTCAACTATGGACAAAAGTGCTGGGGATATGCTCAGTCCATGAATTCAATGAAGTAAAGAGTCCCTTTATAAAGAAGGACTGTTTAGGTTCAATGGGGCAAGAGGTGATGTAAAAAGTAGTGATAACAGCATGGATAGTTTAAAGGAGGAAGCAAACAGCAAAAACAAGAATTGAGGGAAAGATTAATCAGCATTTTTTGACAATAGCAATGTTAGATGTCACTTGCACAGAACCATGAGTGCTAGGATGAGGCTAGCTATAGCTCGTAAGGATCACTACTCACAGTAAAGAGATAATTTAAGATGTTTATTTTACATTGGGGTTAATACTGCAAAGATAGGACTGGCTTGTTTTTACCTGTCAACTCTTTTATTTCCCTGTCCATTAAGAATAAAGGCAAGTTGACTCACTTGTGGCAGATATAAAAAAAAAAAAAATTATCAGTATGCTGTAGCTTTGGTACATGGAAGAAGAAATAGACACTAGCATAATGTCTTACTGATAGGTGATATGGCATGTTTCAAGAACTTACCTTGATTTCCTTCAAGTTGCATTTTTTAGATGTTTGGTGCTACCCAAAACAGAGAACATTCAATAGTTAACAACATCACTTTGTACAGCAGTACTTGCCACAGAACTATGGCTGTCTTGGAGTTGCAGCCATCAGAACAGCTATCTCACAATATATACACAGCTTACTGTCTATACTATTCGTATAAAGATAGCACAAAATTAATGCTTCCATGCTTCATTGAGGAAATCACAGACTTCATCAGGAGACCTACTGAATTCAAGAAAATTTTCAAGTTCCCTTAAGAAGTTGGACTTAAGGAAAACCCTGTAGTGCATGTGTTCTGCTTCTGCTTAGTTTCAGCAATGATCTACACTTTGTGTTCATGTTTTCTGTATTCTGCTGGGAGTATCGTATGATTTTTGCATCTCAAAAATAACTTAATTTGTGCTCAGAGACTGGGATTGTCATTAGTTTTTGTTCCCTTGTTTAGTTAGACCCATGCCAAATATTAAAATAATAATTCTTACAGTAGGGGTAGCAGTGTACTCTGTGACATTCAGTTCCACCAAGGATATGTCATCAGCATCTACAGGTGTCTGAAAAACAAACACAGATAAGAAAGATATAAATGATGTAGAGGTATGTCACAATATTTCACATATGTGACATGCAAAGTATAGGGAAAAGAAGAAAATGGGGACAGCAGAGGACTGACTGAAAAGTAGTGGTATGCTAAAGATAGCCTTTTTTTTACCTCTCACCATATGTGTTCATTTGATAGCAAATAGTGAGACAACAGAAAGATTGACCAAGTAATTTGGACAGTGAAATACAAATATTACTTAATACACACTTAAAACCAAACACAAGACAACATACCATTCAGATGCTAAGTTCACTAAACAGCACTATTGCTTGTCAGAAATGCAACAAAGACAGCTGAATAATGAACCGGGGTGGAAATAAAAAGCTGATGACCTTTTACAGCCTCTAAGTCATTACTCATTGTGTTTACTCATAGGTTATGCCTGTCTTCTTGGCAAGAACCTTCGTGATTAATTATGGTAAAATGTGCAGATTTGTTAAGCTACCAGTTATCAGAGAGTTTAGATGTTACACAGTCTGTTACCTTCTCACAAGTCCCAGAATCACAGCTCTTCAGTTTGGGTTTGTCTCTTATGTCACTACTTTGAATTGTGTCTTTAACTGTTTCATAGGAAATCTGTCTACTAGCAAGTCTGGAGAACATACTGGGGGTATCATTTTCTGTGTCAGTGCAGCCCTAAAATTAATACAGCAAAAACAATCACTTTAACTTTCTTAGACTTAGATGAGAATCAGCTTTACCTAGACAGAAATTGTAAGAGAGACAGACATTGTATAAAAGACATTTCACGAAAGTTATGCCATATATTACTTCATAAAATCTTTACTTATAAGAAGTATAAACCAAACTATCAAGTCCGTTGAGTCTAAAATTTGCCTTTTTTTTTTCTCCTCCACAGAATGCACTGCAAAATTTCAAACAAAATAGTGTCTCTTCATAGTCTATTATTGAAACTTCTCTGATGCACCTCATAGCTCTGAGGAGACAGTATTTCCATAGTAGTACCCAATGAGAAAGCACAGTGTTTGGAGGAATTAGGGACAGACTTTCTGAAGTGGCTTGAGTGGAAGCAGAAATAAATAGAAGGAAATGTCTGGGGACTGCAGAATCACTGCTTTAGAAACATTTTGTTTCATGAAGGAGCCCTGATTTTATAAATTCTGTTCCAATTAATGGGAAAACAAAAAAAATAAAAAGACAAAAAACCCATCCCAACAGAATTTCTTAGAAGTTAAAAATTTTGTTCCTTTTCTGTGCTCTGTCAGCCTTTTCACTACAGTGATGAGGAATCACAGATTCCACAGATCATCATAAAACAATGAAACAGCTAATGGGGTTGTGATGAGCAGCTCATAGCAAACCAGCCTATTTTCTGTTTGACAGTGTACCTTGCCTTGAAATGGAGGAACATAACAGTGTGATTTACTTTCTTAAATTTCTTTCATGCAGCAGGGGTTTATCATAAACAATCTGTGTGCTTTGGCTGTAGTTTCCATCAGTTAAAGAGTATGTAATTGCTTGAAAATACGCAAAGCAATTATTGATATTTTCAGTATTTGATAATTTCAGTTATTGGTACTTTGATAAACTTTCCCCAGGGAAGAAAATAAAAATAAGAGGTGTAGGAAAACCTGAACTTTGATGGAACTGGAAAAATTGGCCTGATGAGTCTGTTACTATTAAGAGACGATGCCAATTGGTGATGCTATACCAGAATTTTAATACATAACAGATTTATTGCTCTAAGGAGGATCAGAATTGTTTTTTCTGTTTAACTGTGGGGAAGGATAAGGGGAACACAGAAGAAGGGGAAGGAAAAATTAATTTAATTGAAACAGCGACAATCAAGATAGTATTTTCAGAAGAGCTTTCTAACTATTGGGGAAGCAGTGCTGAAGATGAGTCTACAGAGTGAAGTGTCTCCAGACTGAAAGGTCTCCATGGAAGATTTTTTAGAAGAGCTCAACAAAATATCCAGGATGACAGTCTGAACATGTATTTTCCTGCTAAAGCACAAGAGGTTGGGCTAGGCTATTTTCTGGATCCCAACATTAAAAAAAAATGTGTACTGTGCTTCCCATTCTGTGCATGAAGTTTATTAGCACAGTCCCATTTGATTCAATTTTAAAATGGAAGCAACTTTATTATCTGAGCATATGTTCTGGAGCTTGTCTCCTTTTCATTGCAAAGAACTGAATGCAATTTGATTTTTCAGGATTTTCCAAGGTGCAGAATATTTTTGCATCTACAAAAGTACAAAAAAATTTGCGTAAAGATAATTTATCTCCTTACAGTTTAATGACCAGCCTTGACATAAAATACATGGCAGCATATGTGCTGCCTTTTTACATTGTGAGTGTATGTCTAGAAATCTTACAGCTTCATTAAGCCACATATGGTGCAAAAATACCCCCAAAATAAATTATCAGTGAGCATCGAAGCAAGTTTGTTTTAAACTTGAGGCCTTCTTTCTGCTCTGTACATCAGCTAAACTGATATTACTTATAAATCAGAGTATTTTATGGTCAAATTGAATACTTAAGGGAAACATATTCTTGTCAGAAAATCTTGACTCTGTCATTGTTCTGAACAAGATCCAGATTTACTCAAGGCTTATAGAAAATTCTAGACTGAAGCATGCCAATTGCTTGGAATTTTTTACTTTGGGCAATTTTCATTTTCCATTCCACTGTTTTACCTCGAGTATTGAGTTGCTTTCCTAAGCAAAAAGAATTGTTGAGTTGTTTGTATGGTTTCCCTTCCCCAGCACTGGTAGTAGTAAAAGAGCATACAGTGTTACTGGAGGAGTCTGTTGTTTTTCTAAGAATCAGGGTTCACAGTCTACAAGATGCAATATAAAAATGTTTCCTTTTGTTTTAGCCAATTTTAAAACATTCCACCTGAATGGTGACTACTAGAGGAGAATTTCATTTTAGTTGGACCAAGAAGTCAGAAGAACATAGAGTGCAAAGAAATTGAAATATCACTCTTAAGATCAACTGTCAGAATTCAGCACTTGACTGGATTAGATACAATTATTATCATGACTATGAAAAAGAATCACTGAGAAAATTATGGCTTTTCATATATTTGGAAATTTCATTTAAAACAATTGCAAAGAACTAACTAATGTGCTTAGTTACTTAGTAACATAACTTTGAGTTGCAAGAGAGAGCCTGGGATGCCAAATACTCGCCCTGTTTCCAGCTGCTGTGCAAAACATTTGGCTTCACTTAGACTGGCAGCAGCAAGCTGTTGAGGTCTTCTGTATGAGTGATTCTGTAATGGATTTACTGATTTATCTAAATCTGATTATTAATACATTTCCAAATACAGTCCACTTCACTTTCAGAAAGTGTTGTATGTGTAATTATAACTTTGCTTTCACTAGAGAACTATTTGGTGACCAGCAGTTTCTTTCTTGTGTGTGTGCAGACTCTAAATCTGTGCTCAGACAAATATGTCCTAGAACCATGATCTGAAAGTCACTCAAGGGTGCTCTGACTCTGACCTTTCCTTACTTTCTAAAATTCCTGGTTTTCCATCTTTCCACTCTTCCTTCAGTGTCACAAACCGTCAAGAATACAAAGATGTACATTCTGCTTTTACACTTCAGCCTTCTGTCTTTTATTTCACTTTGTCTCTCTCTGCTTTCTTTGGAGCTCTTGTAGTGAGCACCATAATGCATTTCATCTCAAGAATCTACCACTTTGAAGGAATCTGTATGAAAATAAATTACTTTGCAATTAAAAATGGATGTATGGGAAGTGTCTCTTACTGATTCACTGTCCGAGAGAGAAGACAGTCGCCCTCTTCCTTTCTGCGGCTCACTTATTTCAGAAGACTGGCTGGTTACAGTCGCACGTCTGGAGGATGGATAACTGCCGAAAGACCGTGAGCCTTTAGGAGAAACTCTTAGCAGGGATCCAAGGCAAGGAACATATGTTGCAATGGCTGTTCTAAGGGGTGAAAGGTAGAACCAGTCAGATTTTTTCTGTTAGCACAAAAATTCAGTCATTATAAACAATGCATTTATTCAGAGAGATTAACTAATGCTGCATGGAATGGAAAATTCCTGGGTACAAAAACAGTTTTCCAGACATCCAGTATCTCATATACAACCACCCTGCAAAATCACTTATTCACAGTGTTCTGCAGAACCAAAATTTATTGCTTGGTGGGGATAAGGGCATTAAAGTATAACTCTTTGAACTGAAGGGAGCTATTAAAATAATGTTTTATCTGCTCTCAGCTTAATCAGGGCAAAAATAAAATTCTGTCCCTTAAAACTGAACCTTGCAAAAGTACCACATGATGAATTATTTTAATCTTCCCCTTAGCAGCTATTCTAGTTTCCTCTTACACGTCTGTTTGCTGGCTATCTGTAGAGCTGTACAAAAAGTGCAGTCGTACTACAGTATTTCTTTCCTCATATGCAGCGTAATGAAACTCCTTTGCCTAGCTTTCCTCTTCCCCCTGTCATCCCCACTTAGATGTTCATGCCCACCTCTTCTCTATCCAGTTCCCCAGTAGGTCTTTGTAAAGGGTGAAAGACCAGCATGTATATGGCTTGGCTGCCATCCATCAGATCTCACAGCCTGCATCTGAACTTGGTATGGTAATGACCGTAGAAAATTCAGCAGAAATACTATCTGAAATATGAAAGCTGCAGAAGATGCACAAAACAGGGAAGAGGTGGATTGACTTACTGAATTGCATTTCTCAGTGGCCTGGTTAATTTAACAAACTGCTATTTGCAACATTGCAAATGTCTGCATCTCTCATGCAGATAGTTAAATTAAGGTGCTTTCCTTTGAGGTCGGAAGGTCTCTATCTTTTATCATGTAGTCTGTAAGTACAGATCAGTATCCATAAACGTGTCTGACTTCCTCTGCCTAGTAGTTTGTTCCAAGTACAAATTCCACTGACATTTATAGGGCATTTGAGAAGTTTTCTTGGGTTGGGCGAGCCTGTCTTGCAGAGGTAAAATGAGCAGGTGAAGCAGAGTTCAGTTACTAGTCCTAAAAGTGACAAAGTTACTGTCTGATTTTCTTTGCTGTATTAGACATAGTTTACAGGAGTGAACTTACCTGTATTTGGGGTGAGTGATGGCATAAATGATGGGGTTATGGATGACAGAAGCTTTGGCAATAACAGCTGGTATGGAGTTCGTGAAGGGTGTTAGGACATGTGAATACCTAGAGTAATGCAAATGCATTGTATATTTAGTATTGAGTTCTGTGTAGTCTGTGCCATTATACTCTGACAACACAATGCTTTATTAGTGCTCCAGAGAGAGTACAAGGGGGGAGTTCTGTACCTAAACAGTGAGAGAACAAATTTTACATCCTTTGCCTGTAAAGATCAACACCAGACTAACTGCATTTCTGAGAAACATGATTTTCTTGGGGCTTCTCTTGCTACACTTCATTACTACAACTCAGGATGGTGGTAATTCCCATGTTGTTTACCATTGGGACAAAGTCAGCCTGCAATAAATGAATGTATATTCATCAGAGTACCTATATCTGTTCCAAACTCAGCTGATATGCCTGCTGAGTCATATGCCACTAGATAGATATGCAGAATGAGGCATTATAGGGAAACATAACCAATAAATCTACTTTCCTAGTCAAACTTTATTTTTTACCTGATCTGAACTAAAAAGTGAGGGGGAAGTATTTTTCTGAACTAAACAGTGAAGGGAAAGTATCTTCAGGTGTCATATGTTATGTTCCTGTGTTACCATAATCGTGCATGTGTGTGGCTGATGTGACTCTAAAGGATAAAAGAATTATGACTGATGTCTGTCTGCCATGCTGCTGTCAGCAAGTTAATTTTTGAAGATAGCTTGAAGCAGCCCATAAGATCTTGGTCAAAAGAAAGTCCTAAGAGCAGCTCAGACCAAAATAACAGTAATGTTTCATAGGCGGTTTCTACTAGGCAAATTCTCCATAGACCTGCTTAGAGGCTATGAAGACCTTGTCCTGCATTGGTAGAAACCGTTCTAAGTGAAATTAACCAGGAAGTCAGTCTTTCCTCCCAAGGATAACATCCTTTCTTTATCACTGGTCTTCTTCCTGAGGAGACAGTCTAAGCTCTATCTTTCAATTAGGCTGTATTCCTATAATATTATGGGAGAAAACAGATTTTCCTCTCAACCCCTCTCTCAGAAGAAGGTCTCTTATATGAGTGCTGCAAACAAACAATGAAGATAATTGTTTTAGTAGGTGGCAGCTCATCTTCCTGGTGAAGAAATTTTTCATCATACTATGGGAATACTTATGCTCTGCCATGAGGTGGAAATGGTTTGCCAGTGGTGATACAAGAATCATTTTGTCAGCTGCCTGAATGTTGAGATGCCATTTCACTTCTAATTTAAGGCTTTTCTCTGATAAGAATTGTCTGAGTAGCATGTTCTCCATGAAATTTTTAAAATGGTTTCTTCTAATCATACTTGTAAAGCATTGGTCAGAGGTGTAATTCTTCACAGAGTCTGGAGAGCAAACAACAGCAAGACCTTGCTGGGATGGAGTTTTTGACCCTGAGATGAGCGAGAGAGTGCTTTGGTAAGACTGATGGAGAGTTCAGCTAACGGAAACAAACAACAACAAAGGCTTTTGTTTGAGCTAACCACTCCCAGAAAATACAACCTGTAGACCTACAATATTAGTGAGCATGACTGTGTGCTAGCTCAGCTTTCCCCATCCAAAATATTTTCTAAAGGAATTAAGGTTCTTCCTTCATTTTGTGTATGCTCTTGCTCTGTCAGGTGAGTTGTCTTTAGCCCAAAACTATGGCCACAGACTGTATACCTGCCTCCCATATGTGGCATGCAGTGATTTTATCTGAGTTCATTGTAATAAAAGTCCACAGAATGCCTCTAGGTTTGGTCTTTTAATCTCTGGAAAAACCCAGAAGGATTACCAAAAAGGCATAGTTCAGAAATGGAAAAAAAAAGCTGAATGAAGCTGTGGTGCTCACCAGATGCCTTCATGAGCAAAATTTGCAAATGCTTCTTTTTCACATACCGTAGAGTTAGAAAACTGTCAATTTGTTCAGTTTTTTTTTTTTTTAGTGAGAGATGTGGTCTAGAAGTCAAGTTCAGTTCCTAAAGTAGATGCTGAATCATATGGGACACAGTTCTACTTAGCTAAAATCCTTAGCTTAAAGCATCTCCTTTTCTTTCTTTTTTTCTTTCTTTTTTTTTTTTTTTTTTTTTTTTGAGGTATCTTGGAGCAAGTAGTGCTGCAAGGTAGCTGTGCTGCATTTCTTTGTCTTCTTGCTCTTCCTTTGTCTCTAGCTGGTCACTTATCACCGGTGGTGCCCAGTACCTAAGTCCCCCTGTGATAGGAAACGGGACACCAGGACACATCCTAAGGATTCGCGTTTCTGAGTGAAGAATCTGTTTACCTTAATGGAGCAACTGTTTACTGCTGATTGGAGTTGCCCCTCTGGATGCAAAGGCAGAGAATCCTCTTCTCTTAGCACTTTTTTTTCTTAAGCATAACATCTTAAAAGTGCTATGTTTAGGAAGCTGCCTTCCTAAGCTATGTTTTAGAAAAGGCCCTGCAGTGTCTTCTTCCTTGGTGTCTAACAAAAATCACCCCTGCCTCCCAAAGTGCTCCATCATAAGTAAATTTAGCCTATGTCAGTTTTAGGAAGACCTACTTTTTATTTCTGACTTTAAAAATACAAATAGAAGTGTTTTGTACTATCATAGGAGTCTTCCACTTGAGGTTTTGCAGCTGAGAAGACTTTCTAAAGCAGATAGTCACACTCACTTTACAAAGGCTAAAATGGAGCACAGAAAGATTCACATGGGAGAAATATCCACACAGCCAAGGCATCCAGACTCCCAATCTGTTGCCTGTACCTGGATTGTATCAACTATAGTCTGATGTCAAGTTATGTACAGATACTGTGTTAATAGTATCCTGCTTTTGTTGAAATTACTGTATAAAATGCTAACAATTAAATAGATGAAGAATAGATTATTTATATTTATGATCTTTTATATCCAGCATCAAAAAGCTCCCCAATGCAAGTATGCACTAATTTTGAATTTGCTTATACATGTAAGGAATTTCAGCAGTTTGATGTAACACATGAAAATGAGTAGGCTTTTCTAGGTAAAGGAATTGGAAAAAAAAAAAAAAAAAAAAGAGAATCAACCCCTGGGTGGGTCTTTTTGGGCCCCTTATGTAGCATTTTGGTGCTAAATAAAATTCAAATAGTTCAAATATCCTGGCATAGAGAATCTGCATTCAGAAGTCATGAGCACAGTAATATTATGTTGCCAGTAATAGCCTTCCTGCTTTCTTTTTATTTTTACTTTTCTTTTCTTTTCTTTTTTTTTCTGAAGTCAAACAAAGAAAAAATCACAGTCAGCATGTGCCTCATTTGTTAAATGTCACTCCTAAATATGCAAATGTTTTGGGTGCACTTCAGGCATTCAACTTGACAGGTAGTTTTGACTTTCCTCTATCTTTTACAATTTCACACCTTTTGCTTTCATTGAATATTCCTTTTCTGATACATTCATAATTACCCAGCAAAAGCTACCAGAGCAACAACGGAGTAAGGCGACCAGGAAATGACATAAAGCAAGATGACAATCAGTGCAATTTTGGCCATCTTCCACTCATTTTTCATCCTCTGATACTGTTTCTGGAACTGTTTTTTTCCATGTTTGCATCCAAATGTCTGAATAGACCTAGGGGAAATAAACATATAACAGCAAAAAAAGGAGGTAGGGAATTGAGCAAATAGCTTCATAAAATGGGGCAACAGTTACTCTTATGCTAGTTTAGGATAAAATTCAAGCACTTTTAATGTGTGTTAATGTATGTATGTGACTGGTCCTTCACAAGTCAATGCACTTTTGTTGCACTACTAAATTGCAAAATTCACGTGTGCTTCAGTGAAGACAATAGTCCTGTACTAGAAGAATTTCCACGTAAAATGGGTATTGAAGCCAATTGAACAATGCTATATTAAATATAGTTAGAGAAGCCTTTGCTTCCCTATCTCTGACTTTGCTACCTTACTCTCTACTTCCAAGCTACGTGACTAGATACAATGATATCTACAGGACAGGTATCAACAGATTACAAATGTAGTGGCAGACATTGGCCTTTATTTTTACAACAACAGCTTTTGTTTCAGAGACCTGTGGTTAAATATTTCACCTCTTTTTCACCCTTTGTCAAACACAGAATTTGTAGTTCAGTTCCATCTATTTTTCTGTGGAATAGTTGTTCCCACACTGTTGTTGGGTATCTCTGATGTCCCTTTAGTATTACTTTTGGTTAGGTAATTTTAGGTAATTTTAATTAGGTAACTTTCTCATCCTTCAGATTTCTATTGCTGCTACTCATACCCTTTTCTGCATCATTAGACAATATCCTGAACAGCTCTGGCTTAAATCCAGGAGTGGCCCTTCTAAGGATCATATTTCTTACCATGGTGACTGTTGACAGAATTCTTGCTTGGTTTCCTGTCTCAGCCGTGCATACAAATTCGAAGTGAAAAACTTACCCATTTTCTTCTGTTAGTCCTTATTTGAAAAAAATAAACAGTCACTTAAACAGAAGGATAAAAACTTAAGACTGTTGGCTACTTACTTGTTGGCCTTCTTGATAGCCTCAAATATAAAGACATAGCTGTATATGATAGCAATCAAAGGAATGAAAAAGACGAAGCAGAAAAGCAACATGGTATAAGCACGGACTGATGGTGTGAAAGTCATGTAGTCCCAGGAACAGGAAGTCAGGAGACCCTCTGGAACATATGCACCTAGAAAGACAGGAGAAGGCATAAGCCATGAAGTGATTCTTCTGCTGAGTGCAGAAGTTAGAGAAACATACTCAGAATAACATGGGATTTAATCTTATTCCATTAGAGGGAAAAAGAGTTTAAAAGGATGCACAATTCTTTGTTTAAAGCACCTCTTTTTTTTTTTTCTCTTTTACTGTGTTGCCCTATTGCATTTATGTTTAGCAGTCTAACGCTTCATATTGGAAAACTGAATAATTTTGTTTCAGTTCCTCAATACTGTTTAAAGCTCAACATAGTCAAAGGACATCTTTCCAAATACTTCACTGGATCTTGGATCAGACCCATATTGGTTTTAAATATCTCCATTATCTGTCAAAGTGCTGTCTTACCAAGGAATGAAATAAAGCTGATTGCAATAGCTACCACTTTTTTAAGCTTGTGCAGATAAGAGAAATATACTGTGCAAAGGAGAGAGATTTATTGTGAAGATCAAATTAATTTTGTCATGAAGTAAAGTTGGGGACAAAAAACAAATCAAGCAATGTCTTTTTACCTTTATATTTTAATTTTTACTGTTTACAGTGATGTTTTCTGTTGAACTCTTGAAAATATTGCACCAGATGTGCTCAGATGCATCTAATTACTATATGAGAGTTAGTACTGTGGAAATTATTAGAAGCTAATTACAAAGATAACAGCACCTTTTAAGCAATTATTCCACCTTCTCCAATTAAGAATCTAGAATCTAAGACTATATTGTTGTTTTGTTGTTCAAACAGCTCCTCATTCAACTAAAGGCTGCTTCTCCCAGTATTGCAGTTTCCCTTCTTAAACATGCTTCATGTCTGTGGGGAACCAGAATGACAATAACAAGACAATAACAAAAATCTGCTGAAATTCTACTCACTAACTGAGTTGGTTGCAGCATCCTTTGGGAAAATCAAACATTGCTATATTCTCACCTCAGCTGAGCTGACACATTCTCTTCTGGAATTAGGGAGCACAATAACGGGCTGGAATTTTGAATGATGAGTTCATTCTAACTTACTGACTGAAACTGGTGACTCATAGGAAACAAACCAGTGGTAGTGAGGCAGATTTAAATAAGGAAGAATAACAGAAACTCTCTTTGTTACAAGTTGCAAGCATCAAGATGCTGTGTGTTCCAATTTGCAGGCATAAAATTCACATTTACAAAAGCAAATTAGTTAGTTAGTTAGTTATTACTAAATGCTGGCCTTATTGGAAGCCTTAGTGAAGATACCAATGGTGGAATGGAGAATGTGACCAGCACCTAGTGCAATTTGCCCATCTAGGACACAGTCAAGACTTACTGCAGATAAACTTCCACAAAATACTCAGACTGTATTTCTCTTTTATATGAATAAAGAAATTTAGATTGACACAACTATCTTACACAGCACCTTTGGGGAGGAAAAAGTGATCATAAAAAACACAAATACATTTATTTCAGTCTTATATTGTTGAATTTGGCTCAACAGTAGTAGAGGTGGGATAATAAGCAGGTGCACGATTCATAAATTTTAGCCTTGATTTTTATCTACCGTTCTTTGTTCAATAAGTAAGTAGCTTAAGTAAAAGTGTCATTGTCATGTAACAGCTCTAATAAACACTGAATTTTTTTTTCTTTTTATTAGAGATCTTCATTTTCAATATATATTTTATCAGTTTTCTTCAATTTGATTTACTCAAGCCTAATATGCAAGCCATTAATTCAACCCTCTGTTATACCTGCGATACTGTATGCTTGTCCTTAATATAATGCTATGAGAGAAAAAAAAAATTATTCTGTTTCACTTACTCCATCCAAAGAAGGGTGGGAGGCTCCAAGCCAAAGAGTACAGCCATACTCCTACCAGGATTATTAGGGCCTTCTTCTTAGATGTCACTCCAACAGAAGCCAGAGGTTTTGTGATGACAAAGTATCTGTCCAAGGCAATCACCATCAAAGTGATCATAGATGTAATGCCAAAAAGAGCTCCACAGAAGGCATACAGCTCACAGCCTTTCAACGAAGATGACAGAAGTAGCAATGAAATTAATCTACCCACGCTAATTAATTTCTGTGAGAGTTCACGTCTGTGTTTCTTGTGAACCAATATCTTCTGGAATTTGCAAAGCAATGGAAAGTCAGTTTTCCTGCAGTTGTAATGCTATGCCAAAGCTGATGTCTGTCTTGCTAATTACATTATCCATGGAGATAAACTTCAAACATTTTGTTTGCTTGAATTGCTGGAGACAGTGATACTTAACATATTTTCACTCATTGATTTCTGATGTTTCCAGTGGGATCATTTCAGCCATCCATTAACATCTGTGTAACTACAGTTTTACTGCAGCTCCCATAGAAACAGCTGTTTTGCTTAACAATGGGTTATAGCCACTTTGATATCATGGAACTATTTATGTCTCAAGGTCAGGATAACTGAAGTAAATATGCAGACTATGAATATATTAATGAATGATTTTAATTATTCAGACAACCTAATGATTGAAAGCAAATTGGTTTTTGGTTGTTTGGGGTTTTTTATTTTTATTTTAACGTGCATGCAATTGAGCACTTCATGGAACTAAAAAAAAATGTGCTTTTTGGTCATCAGAGATCAAAATAGCAACATTACTTCTCTGACCTTCCGGTCTCTCAATACCTGTTAAAGAGGCAAAGACCAATCTTCCTCTTACTACAGTCATTTAGGAAGAATGAAAGCACCTTCATTCCACATTTTCTTACTGCGCCGGAAATGTTCAGTTAATACTTCTGTTGTGAAAACTCAGTTTTGCCAGGCTCTCTTGCCTGACTTTGCCAGGTGCAAGTTCCAGAGTGGGTTATTTAGAAGAGCTTTTAAGCTGGTGCGTTGAGGGGTGATGCTTCTTTGTCACAGGACTCTGACAGTAACTAAGTTATGAGATGACTGGGGAAGAATGCTGGCAAGAAGACTAGTCCTGTGCCTGACGTTGCCAATGTTGCCTTTTTATGCCTATTTCATGTATGTAAATTTCCTTTCCTTGGTGGGAATTTATTTATTGCACATAGACAAAAATGTTCAAAGAATAATTTGTGTGAACACTGAAACAATGTTGAGAAATGTTCTCAGCATTGCAAGTGTACCTCAGGATAAGGAAATAGTAGATTAACTGCCACTATGGTAAGAACATACTTAGTGATATCTTAGAAAGAATGTATACAAACCTTTCTCACCAAAAATCCAGCGTTTGTGGATGCTGTTGGTGAAAAAAACTGGAGACTGGGTAATGGACATCAGGAAGTCACTAATAGCTAGATTGATGATGAATGTGTTGGCTGGAGTCTGAAGGCTCCTACTCCTACAAAGATCAGAAGAAATGTTGCTAAACACTGCTGCACTATTAATTATGTTGTTACTCTTTCCTATGAGTCTTGGCAATAGGAAATACCAAGGCAGGCTACATAGCAAGCTAGAGCAGAGTACTTCTGATTTCCCTCAGAAGAGAATATAAGCAAGGCTTAGTTTTATACCTTTATACTCCTATGCACTTTGGAGGATTGTTTTGATACCCAGCCCAGTCATGAGGATAGATCATATTGTTCTTTAAATATTCTGACCCATTGCACTGCATGTCCATGATTAACAGGAAATTAAAGTTGATGTACTTTGTGGATTTGCTAGATCTGGGTCGTGGTTTGCGGGGGAGGGGAGTGTATTTTCCACTGCTGATAAGATCAACAGTGACTTCCAAATACCGGGATTAAGCAAACTCACTATGTACCACATCAAAGCACTTTGTTTTACATCAGTTCTTCTCCATGACACTCATTTCACTGACCCAGACATTGACTTTAAAGAGAGCAATAGCCAGCCTTCAGTGTATCCTGCCTGTATATGTTGTTCATAGTATTTTAGTATAGTGTTTTAAAGGGTGAACATAAGAGCTCAACTGAGAGCTCCTCAGTTTGGGGTTCAGTGTAACTTTTTAACTCCTTTCTCAAATTTTCAGTCTTAGACACAATTGAAAAATACGAGAATAAATTATGGGTTCTTTGCACTGATCCAGAATCAATCACTAGGACTACTGTCCCCTATCTGGCAATTTAGCAGCGAGGAGACGTTATTAGTAGGTGCTTGTGGGCCACATGTATTAGTTCAGTGTTCTGCAAAGTTATTGAACATATTTCTGTTTCAGGCAGCTCAGTGTCTTACAGTTTGGCATTATCTGAGACTGCTTTGTAGGCATCTGATGTGTTCTCTGAACTTCTGATGTATTTGTTACTATGCTATCAGTATCCCTTTGTGTCTTCATAACATCTTCAAATGAAGACAAGCTGTGTCCTCCACATGACTGGATTTCCTGTGTGGGACTAGCTAGAGAGCTAAGCTAGCTCATGTACTTCATCCTCACATATCTAGTCTACCTGCCAGCACCTTTTTTGTTCTTAAGGCCATGTCATTCACACTTAAGTGTTGGTATCCACTCTGAATGCACATGCTGAAAGCTGCCGTTTAATGTGCCACATAAATATAGGCTTGAGACCCAGACTACTTTCATCTACACTCTAGTGATTTAAGTTAACACAGCCAAATTATCATGTAATTGCTATTGTTTTGGTTTGTTACATTAGTGCCTAAAGACCAATCATGAAGTAGAAGCTCACTGGCCTGGACATCATGCCAGTGCTCTGCCCCAGTGTGACAAAAGAGAAACAGAATGAGTGAAGAGGAATGGTGAAAATATCACATTGTTGTCAGAGATCAAATTTCCTTCAGATATAGAAGTTGGAATGTGGCTTTAGTTAAAAGGAAATAAGACAGGTGTTAGAAAATGTGAAAACAAGAGCCATGGCCAGTAAGGGACAGAGAGGGAAAAAAACCTGGGTAGTAAGGATCAGGAGGATGCTTATCTTCTAAAATATAGAAGATATGTGGGAGGCACAGGTGCAAAACATCCCATCAGTCCAGTGCAGACACAGTTCAGCCAGTAGAAAAAAAATCACCAGAAGGTTTCTGCTTTGGCTGCTTTTCTATTGCTTGGCCTATCTGTGTGATTCTTTGTGATTTTGCTGACAGTTTTGCTGTGGCAGTGGTTAATGGGAGGGAGTCAAAGGGAAATGGCAGGTTGCCACTTTTTTTCCTAGTGCGGTTTCTCTTGGTGCATTGTACTCTGTCTGCATAGTAGTCTGATATTAAACCTGCACTGCATTTGCAGCACACAGTCAAGGTACTGTTAAAGTTCATAAATTTGAGTATTTTAAAAAAACATCCAAAAGAAAGGTACCTGCAGAAAGCATAGATGACCAGGAAATTGCCCAGAGTTCCTGTGATCCCCACAATAAGAATAACTACTCCAATTGTATAATGGGCATGGTCTGGGACATCCACTGTAGGAAAGGCACCAGGAACATCTTGCACTGTCATCTTCTGTGGAGTAAACAAGAGGCCATAGGTATATTACCAGTCTTTACTGAATAAGCTGGCATGTGCTTCTCTAGAAGAGGAATTGGTGCAGAATGCAAAAAGACAGCAAACAAAAAAAAAAATCAGAATAAGTTAATTGCTTTCAAATTACATATACTGTTGATCATCTTCAGGGGATAAATATGCCATCAGCAGTACAAAAGGTCAAAGGGAAGTTTATGTGTTTACTGCTGATTTAGAATTTAGGTTAAGAAAAGCAATTTATTTTCTCCCAAAAGACAGATTAGGATATAGAGGAGAAAAAGAGGGACAGGAAGGGACCCTTTTCATTGCATCTGACATCAAATAATGCAGTACTTAACAGGTAAGTTTTCTGTAGTTTTCATTACAGGAAAGTTTCTGTACCTGTGAAGTATGATTTCTGTTGTCCTCTGGCATCACTGGCTAAATCTTCTAAGTAGAAGTTATCTTCTATGGATAAACATGCATATATTCCTTTAGTAGTAATGGTTATTTCATTTCTCCCACTGAATAACACTGAATTGCAAGCTGCCTTCAAGACTTGGTTACCAAAAGCCTGTCAACATTGAAAAAGAGTCTTTTGGAAACTAAATTAAGAATCTGAAAAACTAAAACACAAATCCTTTATACTTTATGCCTGGTTTCCATACCAGTTCTGTTTTCGCTCTGCACTGGATGAAGCTATTTTGCTCTCTGTGAAGTATTTGATAAAGCACTTGATGAAAGCATTTGTGTCTTAATCAGCTAATAACTTATAGTAAAATTCAGTAGCCACATCTGAACACTACACGATTTTAAATAATGATTTAAAAACATTTTTTAGTGAAGTATCAGGAGCCACAAACACATTTTAGGCCAAGTGACCCCAGATTAGTAATGAAGCAAACAATAAGGCTGCACCCAGGAAGCAGGATGACCTGAGAGAAATTGAAGAAAAGAACAGCTGTCCACACTATTACTCTTCTGATGCCTTTTGATATAAGGTCAGGCAAGGAGACTCAAACAGTGCAACTGCCACTGACCTAAATGTTTCTTGGCATCAGCTCCAACCAGCTAATGCAGTAATGAAAAATACCAAGTCCCATCCTCATTCACCTGCTTGGACAGATGCTCTCTTCTTCATAGCCAGGCTTTTCTCATCAAGGGTGGCACTCACTCTAGAATGGCATGCCATGACCACTGCTCAGAGCTCAAGCCTGCAAGCTGCAGCCATGGCCTTCCTCAGCTACTGAGCTACAAGAATCACACCAGGGTTGAGAAAATCCCAGGAAATACTATTTGAGCCTGCCTACTGTGAATAGTATCAACATGGCTGTGGCCTAGCATCCAGGACGAGGGAGTTGCCTGTGCCAAGCTCTGTACCTGTACCAAGCGGAACAGTGCCATGAAGCTGGATATGTTCTTTGCAATCACAAGTACTGGCAGGTGGTGGTACAGCTGTCATATGCAGTCATTCCTTCCTGGGAAAAGGAAGGTTGCTGGTAGGAAAGGAAGAAAGTGCACAAAGGTAGATATGAAGTTCTCCCTTTTATGCTGTAGTTGTGTCAGTAGTTGGCATTCACCATTAGAGCACAACTCAGAAATGCCTTTGACAACACCTCAGTTATGAAAGGAAATGGGTATTTTCAGACAATAGAAGCAGATGTTACTTCTGAATACATCTTTGAGATTGAGCTGAAGCTATTAGAGACTGTGTATTTAAAACCAATACGCCAGTAGCAAGAGGTGAACTCCAGGAGTGTCTGGAATTCTGGAAGAGATTGTCTTTGCTCATGTGCTGAAGATCTGCCCGCAGCAATCCTCACCAACTAAAGCGCACTCCCTGGGTTTCTACATTAGCAGCAATGAAATGCTGGGCAAATACTCTGATCTTAGAGAGAGAAGATGTAGCTATGGCCATTACTGTAATTGGAGCAAAATGTTAAGGTTGATACACTAACTGAATGACAGTATCACGGCATTTACTGTTCAGGTTCCTGCAGTGAAGTTTAAGTTGGTGTCACATCATCAACATCAATGGGCATCTTGCCTAGGTAGAAATTGCTGTGCTTAACACACTGCAAGTAAAATAACAAAGAAAAAAAATCCCATACTAATAACAAGTGGAGAGTGAGCATATGAGAAAAAACTGTTTTAAATAAATGAGACTGGGTGTTCTTTAGTTTGTTTTAGTTTTGTTGTTTTGTTTTTTGGTTTTTTTCTCCTTAGCCTTGTAGTTAGAACATTTTTTAACTGCTGTTGTACAGAGAGTTAATTATGATGGTTAATGGAATGGAGATTTCTGATGTTTCCCCCTGTAGCTATCCTTTTTATCAGAACTGGATCAAGGTAACAGAAATGAAGTAACTAAAGGAGCTTGTTTTGGCTACAAAGAACAGATTATAATGGCTTTAATTGGAATTTAATTTGTGGAGGACCAAGGACAAGGAAAAATTTAAAAGATAAATATAAATACACAGAGCAATCACAAGAGAGGAAAGGTTATTTAAAGGACAGTAGAAGACTTTAAAATTATTCAGGAATGAAACAAGTTCAGAGTCAATAAAAATGTCAAGTGTGAAAAAAATAAAATAATAATATTTATACTGGAGCAGTGATAGGACATAAATAATACAAAATATATGGGCAAAAAAAAAGGTCTTTGGCAAAGAGGCAAAGATCACATTTTAGTGTGGACTTCCTGTTGGCCTGGGATTTTCCCCACAGGGTCCAAGTCCAGCTGTTCTCTAAGAGGAAAAAGTCCATTATTTAGAGAAGTCATTTATCTGTTTCTATTGGAAATACAGATCTGATGTAAAGCTTCTTTAAGTCAAAGAAAGGTACTAGCTGACTGACAACATATTAGGTCAGGCCTAAGCACTTCAAATTCATCACTAAGTTGCATACATACAGCTTCCTTACCAGAAGATGAAAACACGCGCCTGTATCTCATTCAGCTCTGGATCTACGTCAAAAGAAAGGACAGGAAGAAAAAGATAGTGCTTCAGGAATCAGGTCAGCAGGATAATCAAGAAGTCAGATGATTCTGGAAGCTTATATCTATTCAGTTTCTCCAGCAGATTAGCCTTGTTTAGTTTTTATCTTCTGTTGTCACCTCACAGTATGAATACTTGGTTGGCAGGGGAGAATGAAAATCCCACTGTTGCAATCTCCATTGTAGCAATTGTCCTTTGAGAATATTCTAAACAACTATTTCAATTGCATTGATGATACGTAGCATTGTTGCCTTGAATGTTTTTCTGTTCAGCCTTCTTTCTGTAAACACTTCGTAATGAAGACAAGAAAAATGAACAGGTAAAACCAGCACTTCATTATTTTTCTTCCAAGTGATATGACAACACAGTTTATTTAATGTAACGTGATTCAAAACATCACCAAATGCACAAAGAAACTAAACTGGAAGCTAAAAGGTTGGACTTTTTCCAGTGGATTGGCAATGGACTACAGCTTTCCTGAGTCAACAAGTAGAAGATGCTTGCACCTGAGGCACTACGCCACTGGGTACCAGTATACCCATAGACCAATTGAACTGTGGGTGGCTTAGGTTGGTGTTCAGTATGTAGGAAACAATTCATTGGGAAGCACCAACTTCCTGACAGTCAATATAAATATTGCACATTTCTCAAGCAAGCAAACAAAATGATTGTGGAAGCTCTGGAGAGTACCAAGCTAGTAACTGTAATGTAACAAAATTTTTTCACAGTAAGTACTGAGGGTCAGCTGGAGAACATATCACTAGCCAAGGATTGCATTTTAGTCAACCTTAAAAGCAGGTCTCATAATACCGTTTGGGTGTATCTGAAATCTGGCCTTTTGCTAGAACTGTAAAAGAATTTGTGTTTTTAGTCTCTGACAGGAATGTAGTATATTATTTATTTACACTATAGTTTTGCAGAATCAGATGGATAATTTTGGTGTGGTAAGGAACTTGGGAAGTGCCACATTGATTCAGACCAGCATTCCTGACCAAAGACTAGCCTGCCTTTAGCCATGACTGGGTGTTTCATAGAGCTGCAAAACACGCATAATAAACTGTGATGTGGGAATTTCATCTTCAGTATAGAGTCTTAGCAGTTGGTTTGTACCCTAAAACAGGGTTGTTATCCCTTTGAAAAGACAATCTCTTGTGGAGGATGTTTTTATCCTCCATATGTAGGTGTAATCCTCTTCTAAGTCCTACTCTACCATTTGCCCAGCCCAGTCAGTGGCAAGAAGTTACAAAGTTATGAAGTCTCTCTACATTAGTGTATTTCCTTCCAGAAGGTTTAAGCGTGTCCTTGTGGAGACACTAGAATAGAGGGAAACAGCTAGGTTCAATGCAGCCTGCCTTCTTAAAATGCTCATTGTTCTCCCTAAAGGAATGCTTGTCTTCTGCCTACAACAAAACAGCTGGAAGAGAACTGACTGTGTTTTCAGTTATCATTCAGTAAACTTTACTGAGATTTACAAACTTGAGATGCTTTTTGGGAGTTTGGAGAAAACGAAATGTTTGATAGATAAATATGTCTAAATCTTTGCTCTTCTGGCCTTGTCTGCGGAGGCTGCAGCACAACATGGAGCCTCATTATTCTATATTTATGGCCTGCTGCCACAGCTGGTTACAAGGCAGGCAGAATTCTTCCTGGAGGGCCAATTTGAGAAGCGAGCCTGCTTCTTTGGGAAGAGAGCAGTGCACGGTCCCTTCTGCTAAGGCTTGGTGTGAGCAGAGAAGGGATAAAAATGAATCAGCCACAGAGACCATAAGTGTAGGGCAGAACTTGTATTTCACCATGAAGTTTGTCAAGACCCTGCAAGACACTGGTCTGAAAAGAGTAAAAAGGATAAAGGAATTCCTTTGCAGTCCAGGACAAAACCATGAATTCCTAAGTGAATCTAATCTTCCCAGGTTAGAAGGGAGTCTAGATCAGACATAAAACCCAGGAATATTTGATGTCTGCATCTATTCTGTCTTGGGAATCTGTTTATTATACACATTTTCCTACAGAGAAGGTTTTCTAAATAGTTATTTCATAATTGATTAAACCCCCCCCCAAACCAACCAAACCAGCTCACCTCTGAAAAACTTCTCGTAGAAGACATACCATCTTTGAAAGTCCAGCCCCCTACCCCCGCTGTGCATAGCATGAAAAAAAATATTTGTGTATAAGTGAAAAAAGGACAACATGCAAATAATACAGTTCAACTATTATTGGGGACAAAAAATCTGTTCTTTTTCAAAGAAAAAAAAAATAATTACTGTTCACTTGGAGACATTAATTACTGAAGTCCTACTAAAGCTAACAGTGATGATGGTAGGAGCAAAGCCATGCATGTAAATACTTTTACTGAATATAAATCGTATTTGATATAGCCCACTCCTCACATTCTCCCAAAGGCAAGAGTATAAAGCAATGTTTAGTTTATGCTTATTGGGAAAGCAGAAATCCTCATAAGGGCATTTGGGGATTTGAACGTATTTCAGTGCTGGTTCTGAGTGATTGATTTATTTGTGTGACAATTTTTCAAAAGCCAGGAACAGAAAAGACTAGGACAAGGACATTTTTCAGCTACTTGTGCCTGGACATCAGATGGATTGTATCTAATTTGGTGTAAAACAAGACAAGGAAAGGGAAATGGGGACTGCAGTGTCATTGCTTTTATGAATTCATCTGGCTTCAAACTGTAGACGTTGGTTTTGCAGAATGATTTTTTTTAATGGAATAGAACCCATTTCCAAAACATTCTAAGTTTTGGCAGTCCCACACTGACTCTGGCAATGTATCACATTTCTCTGTTCTTACTTTTCCTACAAACACAGGTAATAAAGCCACTTATTTATGCAGTATGACTTATACAACCAGAGGTATTGTTAGGCCTTTTACATTACAACAAATCATACAGTTTAGAAAAATTATCAGAACACGAATACTGTAATTTCCTAGGGTTTCTAGGTGCAGTGTTTCTACTGCCTACCTACAAGAGGCCTCAAACAACTGATAGCACTTATTTTTCTTTACAGTCCCTTACTGTGATTTCTGAGGTTGCCTCTGTGAGCACTTGCTCAGTGATGACAGGCAGCACAAAGAGGAGTGTAATCCCACCTCAATTATGGCTTCAGCAGGGTGATGCCAGCTGCTAAGCTTTCCATAGATGTTTGTCCTGTTGAGCAATTTGGATAGCGGATTTTGTATCCTATCTTCCGGATTTAATCTCAACCACAAGCAGCACATACTGCTTTCAGTCCTGAAACTCTCTTAAACCAATCTTTGTGTCAAATGACAATGCAAAAGCTTGAAAATACAGTCACTTGACCTAGGGAGAGGAAACTGATAGCTAATTACCTCTTTCATCAGAATAAGGAAAAAATCAATTTTTAATTTTCTGATGTAAATCACTCTCTCCATAGAGTCCCTTTCCATTTTTCCATGTGTTCTCCAGTCCCTCTTCTCCCCCCCTGCTATGTTCTGCTATCCTCTTTCATGGGTTATCAATCTAATTTAGTTTGTAAGCATCTTGGCTCTGTACACTTCTTTTTATTTTTCTGCAATACACCACGCACATCCAGATTTTATTAAAAAGATGAATAATCAGACTGCATTTTTACTATGCAAATAATGAAATATTTACTAGTCCTTCATTATAAGGACTTCACCCAGTCCAACATCCCATATGCATAAAAACTTTTGAAGTATTTTAAATTTGCACACTTTTTTAAAGTGTCCACTGTGTTTTGTGGGCCATGCCAAAATACCTGGTGTGACCACTTCAAGATTTTAATTTGAATTTCAGATTTTAAAAAATTTAAGAATTAGCCTGGGTTATTTTTTTATTCCTTATTTTTAAACAGACTTTTGTATAAGCAGCAGGCAACAAAACTTTGTAGTCCTAATGGTATACTGAGATACACAACCAGGAAGAGGACTTCTAAACTCCTTTGATTCAGGCTTATGGGGTGGGATGGAGGATATTTTGAGTGAGCCCAAAGAAATTCCATCCTGAAGTGTCATCACAACAGATTCTCACCTTCACACTTCTAAGGAATTTTTTTTCTCTGTTTAGTATTTAACAACAGAGAAAGCACTTTGATAGAACTTACCTGGGAAAACCTTCTGAACAGCTCTCTTGGGTAACTGCAAATAACAACTCTAACATTTACATAAGCACTCCACCGCACTTCCAGACTATTACAGAAATAATGGGGATTTCCATCTTGAATAATAACAAAAGAGAGCATTGTGTTTGAACTGCTAAACAGCTGTTTAATGCACACGAACTTGTTTTGATAGTTTGCAATGTTTGGTGTACTTTGCCATTAGACATGCCTCCCTGTCTTCTGCCCATGTAACTGCTGAAAAACACTGCTTCTACAGTCCTTTTTGCAGTAGATAAATAGTTAAAGGAATAAAAAGAAGATTTTAAAGTTTTCATTGTGTTGTTCATTATTGCATTACAGAATCAAATGTGTACATGCACCTTAAATGTCCATTTACAGTTCTATAAATGCCAGCTTTGCCAGCAGAACCACTTGCTACAGCTTTTAGTGACAGAAAAAACTTACTGTTGGGGCTCTAAGAGGCAAATCCATCAGTGAGCAGGCATGGGCTTCCGAGTCATTCCGTGCATTGAAGGACTCCACAATTTTGGTGCCGTTGGGGTCCTCAGAGGGACAAGAGATCCCCCCTTGAATAGTCTGATTATTCAGGTGAGCAAAATCTAAGCAAAAACAAAGAAAGAAAAGCTCTCCTCTGAATTTAAGTCAGCCAGTTTACCTTTTTGTGTGTGTGTAAAGCAGATTGTTAGATTCTCTGGAATTATATGAGATCCAGTGCAGAGTTTCTCACTAGAGCTTCAGATTGCTTCACTCCATCTTCAGCTTAACAAAGGGCAGCAGCAGTGGCTTCTATTTAAATACAGGAGACAGCTGGGTCTGCACATGCCCAGTTAGAAGCTTGTTCCATCCAGATTCCAGCTTCACTTTAATGACAGTATAAAAATCAAAGTGCTGTTACCTTTTTTGCCTTTGACAGATTTATGTCTGAATTTTAATGCTTTATCCACATTATCTCTGTATGAAGACAAAGTTGTTAAAAGGTTGGCTTCACTATCTGTCTTAAATATTAGATCTTACTGTGAATTCTCACTGTATTGGTGAATTAGTTTTTAGTAGTCTGCTTTTAAAGAAGATGTATGTGTACAGTTCTGCTGAAATTGTCTGAACTCAAATAGATTCTGATATTTAACAATGTGCTTGTCTGCACTTCTGTCTTGTAGGATTTAGGTCATGGTTATTTGTTGGTCTGCTTCTAAAAATAAAGCAAAAATAGGGATAAAACCCACTGACATCATCCTTTTCTGCTTTTCAGTTAAAAAAAAAAAAAAGTACACAAAGGCAGAGAACAGCAAATAACCACTTGTTTCAAGAGCTGTCTGCTTTCTTTTTCAGTTGTGTTTAGTTGGGGCATACATGAGCAGATTCTTATTCACGCAAATCTTCCTTTACATTGCACTGTGCAGAGAGATATGTATTGCTGCATTCCAAGTTGAAAGCCCATTACTGTGATGAAATGAAGTTTAATTGCAATAGAAAATTAGGCACAGAGTGTGAAAAAGTTGTTCTAACAGATACTGCAGCCTGAATATCACAGAGTTTAGGCCTTCCACCACTGTCAAAATGACCCTAATGCAAACTATTAGCTGCATTGCAGTTGATAATAAAAATAGATGGTGTGAACTGTTTATGGAAAGCCTTTGTGAGAAGATTGTGATAGCAATGATGGGAACTGTATTCCCCCAGCTCTTTGAGGATTCCCCTTCTCACGTACCTAATCTTAAACTGAGGGAAAAAGGATTGCATTTCTTTGCATGAAAAAGAGCTGTGCCTCTATGTCAGCAGCACTCACCTATAGTGCTGCAGATTCCCTTTCCTTGGCAGTCATTTAAGGAAGGTAGTGTTTACCTTGTGTCACCAGGCTACTGGACACTAACCAGAGGAGACACTTTTAAGACTCTACAGGCTCTCAGACTGAAACCTTAAAAATAATCATTAGCAGACCTGTTGTGAAAGACAGAGAGATTTCACCAGGTAGCCCTGCAGTGTTAGGTAGACTCAACCAAGCCAGATTTAAAGTAGTTGTGGCAGAACTGAGTCCCAAGGTGGCTAATCACCAGACAATTTTCAATTTTGTCAATGTCGGAAATTCTGGTCATTTTCTAGGGTGTACTGTTCCCCTCTTCTCTATGTGTGACATCAGATACGTGAATATCAGGGCAACGGTGGGTGTGACATTAATGGTATGAACTTCAAAAGATGTTGATGTGAACTCCAAATCCATCAGTCTGTGTTCCTGCATACACAGTGCTTGCCTGCAGCACACTGTAGGCATGAGGCACCAAACATGGTGTTGGACATTTCGAGGCATAGGACATTTTTGGAAGAAAATTTAGCATTTTACTACTAAAAAGGCAGGAGATGTCATTACAGAAAGACACAATGTGAAACCATCAAAAAGCTCTAACCATCTTCAAATAAAGCTTATCAAGGGAGTAATAAGCTTAAATAAATAAAGCTTATCTTAGGAGTCTCCTTCTCTGGAGACATTCAAGACCCGCCTGGACGCCTTCCTGTGTAAAATTGTTTAGGTTCCTGCTCCGGCAGGGGGATTGGACTAGATGATCTTTCGAGGTCCCTTCCAATCCCCAACATTCTGTGATTCTGTGATTCTGTGATTTTGTGAGTAGAGCAGAAAGTATGGTTTAATGATTGAAGGGCAGAGAAAGGAGGCAATGGGAGTTCTCGATTTATGTGAATTTTATGTTCCAAGAAGTTGCGTACACTTACATCGTGCTTTTCTCAAACTGATAAGACATAAAATCCAAGACATATAATCTTCAAGGACAGGCATAAATACTAGGTCAGAGGTGTTCTTTGAGTTGGTAGTCTAATTTTCTTTGTTGAAGTCCTCTGAAGTTTTGTTTTTTCCTGGGTCACAGATTATATTTTTCTTCCTTCTTATTTCCTCTCATCTGAATAACAAGTCAATGCACTGAAAATATTTAATTTCCAGTTAGCCTGGAAGCATTCATTTTTTGGCATTTTTAGGGAAGCCCATAATATGTTTGGCAGAGTAATCAAATCATGGAATAAATGTAGTCTTTTTAAAGTAAATCAGACATTATAGGAAGTATGTGCCTTCTGGCTTCATTAGAGTTGGTGTTGTTGTACACGCCTTTCCAGATAGATTAATTTGATTAGTTCAGCAGTTCCTGAGAGTACGTTATGAAAGAATATGCAGCATAAAGGAGAGGAAGAAAGTTTTCACAGTGAGAAGTGGATGCTAGTCCAAAGAGGGCTATTGATTGGGTATCCTTTCTTAACCTCTGAGGCCTGCTTTTGTGAATGCTAAGCACTTGCAAGCTAGGCGAAATTATTTCTGAAAATTGGACCCTAACACTAAGATTCATGTCCAATGGAAATGTTCTCATATGATTACAGTTGTCTGATCCTGTGTTACAGCCAATTGCTAGAGGCGACTCAGCTGACCTATTTTATGTGCAACGCCTCAGCTTCCATGGAAGGAGAGAGTCACGTTCTAGAACTGCACAAGGTGTGAGGCATCTCTTTCTCTGTACCTAGGGCCTGGGAAGTCAGAAAAAGACATATAATAGCAAATCTTTCACTCAACTTTTTTCTCTCAGTTTTGCTTTTGTTTTATATGCAGTATTAAACCAGAGAGAACAATTAAAAGCATTTTACTGAGCAATAATTTTTTTTCTTTATAGGTAAGGCTATTTCATTTCAAGTTATCAGAACACTAGACTTACAGATCTGCAGGGAAATTTGTCCTCTGTCTCTTCTTTGTTTATTCTCCTCCAAAAGGTTACCTCTTCTTGTATCCCTGGGAAGTTTAATAGAGGAATTGACCCCAGGTACTTTATAAACCCATCCAGTTCATCCTGAAGTTTTCAAACATTTCTGACAGAGTTTTGTGTGTGAAACACACTGGAAGCCCACCTGGCTTATGGCCCTTGTCTGGATTGCCCTCCAGTCACTTCTGGAGAAAACAAAACCTGCACAGAAGTCATCTCTCTGGATTCTGTCACGCTGAAGTATGGTGAGAACATCCTTCCCGGTTTGAGAGTCCTGACTCCTCTGTACTTCTTGCTACTGATAATTAAACTGTGTTCATAGTATTTTATAAACTACAGGCAGAATTAGCAGAAAGGACATGGACTCTGGGGCTCTTCCATGAAACTGAGAAAATTGTCTAACAGGACAAGGGAAAGATAATGCATGGGTAAAATTTAATTAAAGTCCAAGTGAGCACAGGAGTTCTTTCACAATAAGTGAAAGGGGACAATGTCATCTTCTTTGGCTGGGAGGTCTGTGTGGAATTAGGTTTTAGCTCATCTGCAGGAATACAGAGTGGACTGAAAGAACATGTAATCCGCTGCTTAGAAGCTAAACAGACTGCTGTTGGGAAACACCAGGAGAGTTGGAAGACCATGGGTATGTTCAGCCAGGCATTAATGTCCCTAAGACTTATTTTCAAAAGATCACCTGGGCTTCCTTGAATTTTACAAAAGATCACATAGGTTTCCAAGGCCAGCATGAGTAAAGAGGAATAAACTACTCAGTAATGGGAAAGATAAATTCCCACTCTTCTTTGAGTGCAGTTACAGTTCTGGAATTTGAGTTGCCACAAACGAGGAATGCACAAAACAAGGAAGTTGGGTGTTTCTAAGGTTTGTTAATAAGTTGTGTGATTTTTTCCCCCATTACAGTGGGGAGAATGATAGTGATAACTCCTGTAAAACACCTTGAGGGTAACAATGCTACCTTCAAAATACGCTCTGCTTGCCCTCTAAACACACTAGGTCTTCCTGTAAGTGATGGGATAGAGGGAGTGATTATTGATTTTCTACTTGAAAACCGATCTGTTTTCAGTGTCTGCCCTTCAAAAGGCATTACCACAGTATAAAATCTGAGTCCATAGCAGCCTTACTTACACAGTCCCTCCTGTACAGAAGTTGTGAGCCCCGAGTATCTGTTGTGGTATTGCTTGTCAGTGACTCTAACTGAACACGTTTCTCTCGGAAGTGTTTTCAGAGGCTACTTTTGTACTGCTACCTGCAACAAACTTACATGCTTAGATATGCAGGTGAAAACTGGTTGCTCATTTTATATGGAAGTCTGGTTTCAACCATCTGTGGTTTTTTTGCCTTTTAACAGCTAAGATCTGTCAGGTGGGAACTCTCCCACTTCCTAGCTGTTCCCAGACAGCATACTGCAATATTAGCAACCCAAATAACAAAGCAGGAAGAGTTGTGTAGTGTATATCTTCTTTGTGCTCTATTAAACATAGAAATTAAATTTAGTTCTTCAAGCCTGGAGTAACTTGGCAAGGAGACATAGAAGTAAGAAACTCCTTTGTAAATAAAATTTTTAAACTGAGTACAAAGTTCTGTATGGCCTTTTATGGGAGCACACTCTTGGGACTACCCAAAAATCAATAGACAAAATAGAAAACAGTAGATCAAATCAACGTGGTTTCTGCTCAGCTGTAGAAGTGAATAGTTCACTGTACAGGTAGTTCTAATTTTATAGGGTAGCCAAGATCTATGGTGAACAGCAAAAGCACAAACCGCAGGCTGTGGCCAGCAAACAAGTAACACTGTGGAGCTGTTTAGCCCCACAGCAGGAGGGTGAGAATCCCAGGGCTGGACTGACTACAGAAGGGCCAGACCAGAAAGGATGGTTTAGAAAAGTCCATTCAAACACAAGGGGGTTTTTAAGACTTAGTGGGGAGGGGGGAAGGGGAGGGGGGGGAGTCTTTCCACTGAGATGAAAAGATTACATCAGTGATCTCTTCAACAGTATGAGTTTACCTCTGTAACATGGCATTAGACTGCCACTCTATGGCAAGACACAATCCAGCAGGTGCTCTGCCTTAGTTTCCCCAGTAGTATTTCCAGTTTACTCTAGTGGTTTATGGCCTCAAGACCAGGTAACTTGAAAAGGTCAACCCACCTTTGTTCCTCTTGTCCTTCCTCACAGAGTCTGAAGACAAAGTAGTCACACAAAGAGCTTTCCAGACTAGCCTAGCTGGATTTTCAGTGCCTCCAAAAAAACCTTCTTACCTTGTTTTGTGGGCTGAGCTCTCGGATCCATCCTTTCCTGTGGCTTAACCTCTGTGCAAAGCCTACCCTTCCCCAGGGAGCTCTGCTTAGGCAAACTCTTCTCAAATAATTTCAGCTGAAATTTTCACTACCTCCAGTTTCCCAGTAAGAGCTCTCACCTTTTCATCCCTTCTCACATGTGTGAAATAAAGCTGATTGTGTTGGTGCAGTTTAGTTCCTACTTGTAGGCAGGGACAAGTCATATTTTAAAAACAATAGAAAAGTTGCTCTATCATTGCAGAAAAAACAACCTCATCATCTTTCAGGCAATAATTAGATACAGAACTTAAAAGAAAATTTCCCTTGCTACTCTCTTGCCCATAATAAGTCAGGTCTGTTCCACAGGCAACTCAGTCTGCAGTGGTCTCGTCATCTTTGCTGGAAGCAAGCATTATGAAAAATTTGCTTATGCAAAGATAGAGCACAACAGTGTGTTTCCCAGCTACAGTAAGACTCAGATAAAAAGGATTACTGGTAGAGAATGGGTGAGAAATCAAATTGGAGAGAAATTCTATTTATCAAGCATTTTCCCCCAGTCGAATACTGACTGCCATTAGAGGTGCACACAGTGGCCAATGGCAGAAGGTTTGGGTCAGCATTAACAGAGAGCTTGTACAACTTATAGGAAGAAGAACTGGTACCATTTGTTTTTTGATTGATAGTTTTTTAATCTTATCTGTTTATGTAGTAGTTACTTCTGAAACAGAAAGAACTCAGTGACTAGAGCCTATCCTGGGGAGGGGCTGCAGAAATATCCTGATAGGTAAGATAGAGGACAGTAATGGAGACAGCTCTATCTCTGATGAAAAGACTAAGGAAAGAGGAACAATATGAAGCAATTTGTACTGACACACAGCATCAAAATTAAAACCCTGGGGTTTGAGAAATAATAGTTCATGATAACCAGAAGGTAAACAAAGTGTAGTCTCATTTGATATTAAAGAATTATTATCTTTCTCCTTCGATAATACCACTATTGTCTTCAAATGATCCACACAGAATACCTATCCTGCCCTGATGGTTATACAACTATTTTTCCTGGCACATACTGTCTTGTCTTACAACATCCCTGGAAAGAAATCCTATCCTTTCTAGAAATACCATCAGTGATTCTGTAAAAAAAAAAAGACATGATTGTCAGTCCACTGGTGGGAGAAAATCTTGTTACTGCACTAATAAGCAGACAGCTTTATCACTGACTGCAGCTTAAGTCTCAGCAGCTCACAGCTATTGCAGATGCCCTGTGCTTTGCTGTTCTAGACTCCATCGTGCCCAGTGCTTTCAGGAATTTGGGTGGGATGAGGAGGGAGAAACAAACTGCTCACTAACATCACTGAATTTTCAAAATCTTGTATTTGAATTGTTTCTGAAAACAGCCTGAAGTGTGAATGCAAATAAAAATACCAGAAGATATTTTAACTGAGTCTGTAAGAGATTTCAGTGACGAATGTCCTGCCCAAGACAAAATGGCCAGCAGCAGCTGAAGCAGAAGTAGGATTTGGCTGCAACAGTCTTCAAGATTTGGGTGGGATTCTGTCACGACTATTGAAAACAGAGACATTATGAGGAGTTTCTCCCTGCTGCAACTTGAAACTTAGAAGAGAATCCACCGCAGTTCTATAGTTAGAGCTTCTTGTGTACAGAAGTGTAAAGCCATATGCCCATTTCTTTATAAACTCTTCTGCTAGGGCTATCACCCAGCCTGTCATCACCTTGGACTCTGATTTCGCAAGTGTTCACATGAGGCCTCTAAAATGAACAGAGATTCTATGTTTAACTCTGCAGTGTGGCCTTTACTAATACCTGCTCTGATAAGTGCCTCTGGATCCTCACTGACTTCTGTTTCAGTTGCTATGACTTGCTTTTTCTCTGACCTTAATTAATGGAATGTGCAGGGCAATTATCACAAGGCTGCAGACAGGATGCAAGTGTGCTAGTGCAGCTATGTCCAGCTCAGTCTGAGCCCCTTTCATCTTGATCCTGTCCTCTCCAAGCCCATTGTTTTGACTTAGTGCCATGCATGCCCTTCTTTGACCCCTCCCTTTTCTATTAAATTGGATATATATTGGTGGTCTTAACTTCCAAGGGCCTTGATGGATTATCTATCTCCAGATTACCTGTCATCTTTCAGACAGCATTGACTTGCCAGCTCTCACATGCTGTCAGCCAGCGATGCTCATGTCCATCATTCACTGACCAGTTTCCAAAATGCATGATTTGCTGGTGGCAGTGGCATCAAGAGACATGGACAAAAGCTAGGCTGCAGGCACAGAGAGCCTGCTGGCTGCATCGTCAGTGCTGATCTATATTGTCTTATTGTTGCCTGTTACTTTCCTGCCAGTATGCCTCCGTTTCTTGGCTCCCTGTATTTGATAACAAGCTCTTTGTAGCAGAGACTTTTTATTGTGTGCTGATATAATGCTTTGACTTGCCTAGGCATTTCTAGGCATGAGAGTAATGCAAACATAGTGGGTTTCTATTCTCTAGCAGTGTCATGAATTTCCTTAACAAATAATACTTTGCCTAATTTTTTGGTGATGAATTGGTGACTAGTTCAGTATGGTTACAATAAAAAGTAACTGAAGCTCAGGGTTTTGTTTTAATAAAAATATGGATGTCTGAAGATTGTTTTCAGAGTTCAGAAAGTAAAAGAGAAAGCCTTCTGAATAAACAAACATCTCAAAAGGAAACCTATGTGAACAAAAGTGATAAAAAACACTGGCACTGATCCTCAGAAAGCCAAACTACTCTTTCTCACTTTACTCTTCA
>NW_010321099.1:13123-15770 GCF_000700745.2 Antrostomus carolinensis | reverse complement strand
CTGTTCATGACTTGCAGATGATGCTGCAAATCATGAAAACATAGTTGGATAGTAGTTTTGCAGCACAGCAGACAGACAAACACGTCATCTTTACCTACCGTAAGAATTTCTCACTGAAAGAATATCCTGAAATTCATATATGTGATTGGGAAAGCTGGGCACTGCATTCTTCCTGCTCTTTCAAGATAGCTACAAATATGCTTGAAACACCAAAATACATTAAAAACATGCATCCATGAATATGGACTTAATTTCTGGGCCTGATTCCCC
Organism: Antrostomus carolinensis; assembly: GCF_000700745.2. Classification (NCBI taxonomy): domain Eukaryota; kingdom Metazoa; phylum Chordata; class Aves; order Caprimulgiformes; family Caprimulgidae; genus Antrostomus; species Antrostomus carolinensis. The sequence goes on along the minus strand of NW_010321099.1, from coordinate 15,500 downwards.
AAAGCAGTTGAGATATTTTGCACACCACTATACAGTTTCCTTCTTGTACAAACTGAAAGAATGTCACCAGTAGGAAGTGACTGACCTCTCCCTGTATAATAAACAAGTGGATCCCATGATGAGGGACATCAGATTTAGACAAGTCTTACCTCACTTCTGAATGAATGATTAAGCTACTTCTTTTCCTAGTAAGAAAATCAATGTGCTCTTTTCTAAGCAGAGTTGCAGTAATGGGACTTAGGACTGCAGAACACCTCAATAAAGAATGGACATTTAGAGGTTTTTTTCCTTGATTACAAAAACATTTTCTTTGAATGTTTTTACCCCTTTTTGCAGATTTCATAACAAAATGTAAATTACTAAAAGTAAAACTCTCATCCTCTCTTGCTCTTCCCAAAAAAACCTCTACCCAGCCAAAAAGTTAAGCCTTTGCCCTTACTACACAAAGAATATTTTACTAAACAAATGCATTGCTGCTGCCTTTGACATGAGAAGTGAAAATGCTACATTTTTTTCAGTGTTTATTTATAGTAACTAATTATCAGGGAGAAGAAGTAATGAGAAATACAGTCACTTTGATCTTCACAAATTTAAGTAAAGATAAGTTCAAAAAATCCTAGCCATGCAATCAGTACAAACTTGCTATTATATTCCTGACTATGGACAGATTTAACAGTCTACTCAGCCTTTTTGTTTTCAAATTCATTGACTTGTGATAGAGTTACTTTCTTGGATTTCTTTTAAAGTGAGAGAACAGGGCTGTTTATTTTTGCAGTTCACAGAGAAATGTCCTTGTGCAGCAGTCAGAACTAGTTACTGTCATCAGGCCGCTGCAGTGATCTCAATGTGCTCTTGTGTCTTGCCGGCAGCAAGTCAACAATGATCATGTTGGTTAATCCATAAAAACAGCAGAACAATAATCTCATGGCAGCATTCTAAAGTTAGATACTAAAGAAACTCAAACCTATTTTCTGAGCATAAACATTTCACATTTAAGGAACAGTATACCTGTTAGGACTCAATTTTACAGTTCAGCAAAATGGAAACTGGAGAGAACATACAAATAAGCTTCCAGATCTAATCGTCCTTATAGAATTAAGAAGATTTGTACTTTTATCATGGATCTACTCCTCAGACAGCATAAATCAACATGGCTCTGATAACTTAGCTCTTACTGCTTAAGGATCTGGGCTCCCTGTTACAAAGAAACTGCAAAGCTAGCATAGATTGCCCAAGGAAGATTCTGCCACAGACAGAGCTTCCAAGCACCAAAGCATGTGCCCTTCCTACCAACACTTGTTAGTCTTGTTTCTGGATGAGCCTTCCAGAGCTGCTTTACTGTGGGAAAACAATGTTTTTTTTTTCCATTCACACTGCTGATTTGAATGCTGCAGGACCTCATTCTCCAGAGGAACTTCTTGACAGTTTAACAAGTGACTTGGTTCCATCTCAACTCCAGTTCAATACCTGTAGAGCAGAAAGAGTCACATTTTGTTTCTCATGGGGATGTTTTGAGATGGTCAGACATTCAGGTGCTCAAACACTGAAGCAAACAAAAAAAAATTAACTAAGAATAAAGAAAAGCAAGAATTTAAGAACAGAATGTGAGTGTTCAACTACATCAGGAAACAGCAAAGGTCAGCTACTCTGTAGGGGCCAGGAGGACAAGAATATGTCAGGAGGGAAGAAGCCTCGATGGCCAGGGCACTGTCCCACAGCACATGAGCAAGGTGGGCCAGGCAGACTCAGGGATGGTAGTGAGGATCCGCTGGCAGTCTGGGCTGTCAGGCAGGTCCATGCCACTACAGCAGGCCTGAGGCAAACCTGGGAGCAAAAGGCAGCAAGTCAGAGTCAGTGACGACAGCCAGGGACAGATCAGTGAGGCCCCTGGCTGGGCACAGACATAGCTGTGACAGGCTCAGGCTGAAGCTTAAATGCAGCCACTGGCCCCATGGGTAGAGGGGGTTGATGGGGTATCAGGTGTGGCTGGTCAGGACAATTAGGACCTATTAGTGCACTCAGGTCCCCGACAGATCCTGAGTCTCAAACTCTTATTAAATTCTCACTACTAAATTCTTTCTGCTAAATTAAATTCTTAATAAATGAGCAGATTTTCTCAAATACAGAGTCTTACTACATTGCACTGATGTCACTCTAAATACCTATTTACCATCTGGCCATTCATTTAGGATCTTAAATTTGGATTTGGAACCTTCTGACATTTTGGAAGTTTAGAGAAAGAGATCTTATGAGGGATTTTTTTATTTTAAATAATCTGTTGCATTAGAGAAAGTTGTTGGTATTTAATAGGTATCTCTAACAGAACAGTCTGAGAATGACCATTCTGAATCAGCCCAAAAGGTCTGCCTAACCCAGC
>NW_010321099.1:981-13098 GCF_000700745.2 Antrostomus carolinensis | reverse complement strand
AAGAGTGCAAGAATATGGTGAGAGTTCCCTAGAATACTCTTTCAGCCTCCAACAGTATGCAGCTCAGCAAATCTGTGCCTCAAACAATATTTCAGTGATCTAAATCAAACATTGATGGGGCTTTTGTGGGTTTGTAAAAGGGTTCTGGATGTAAGTAAGAACGTAGTTTCAAGTTGTCAACATAAAAGTCAGGGGAAAGAAAAGCTACAGTCTAAACTAAACCATGAAGTTATTTTGGTCTAAGCTAAATTACTCTTTAGCTTGAGCACAAGCACAGAAATCTGAAAGCTAACACAGCCTCTCTTGGAAAGTTTTCTATAATTTAAAACACAGTCATACTACAAAACCAGTTTTCATCTAGCTCAGCAACTCTCTTCATTATATGCAAGTGCCTTTCAAAAATGTTGCCAGAACAAACCCACTGACATACAAGCTCTTTTCCTCCTTTCTCCCAATGACTGGAAATCATTCCTCTTAAAATGAATTTTTGGTTCACAGATTTTAATGCAACATCTTTTTAAACAAACAAACATATCACAGATAGCCTCATTAAAAGCTCTGATTTTCAAGGTTTGATGATGAGAACTCCGAGATTCACATTCCAGAGAAGTGCCTGCAACTGAAGCACCCAGAATGACTAGCTGAAGATTTAGGAACATGTTTTTTGTGTTAGAATTTGGCTTTAAGAACTGAGAGGCTGAATAAAACCAGAAACCTAACAGAGTAATACAACATTAACATGCACTGTGTTGGGAATACTTTCTACTCGCTGCTATTTCTCAGGCTTTTCTTGTGGTACTTTGCTGGTGCTTCCACTGAATTTCTTGCCTCCCCTCATTAGACATTACTGCAGTAAAAGGCTCTTCTTGATTCACTGAGCACAGAAAAATAATGGAGGGGAGACTTTAAAAAAACCAACTATTTTGCACTCTCCAACCATTCCACTGGGGCAGAGTTCTTAATTTTTAGTAGCCAGTGGAATTAAGAATATATATGTTCCCAAACTGAAAGATGTTTTGCTTAATGATCAGTATTGAGAGGTCATATTAGAGTTCATTCTATGACAAATATTTACCCACAGGGAGCTGAGTATTTTAGTCCTTTAGTGATCATCTGTATGCATGTGTTCTGGAGCACTGATTCTGGAGTTTCACCTATATACTTGATGCAGTAGTAAGGTCACTTGATGCACTTTTCTGAAAGTGCATATGTAGGACTCAAAAGATGCTGATGGTCTGTTTTGCAGGGTACTTACCTAACTTAACTCTCAGGAATTATTTGCAATTTGTTTTTAGTTTTGAAAGCTGCTGTTTTTACCTGCCCTGCCAACTTGTTACCACACATTAACTTGCGTGTCTGAAAACTGTCTAATTTTGCCAATTATGCCAGTTCATTTAATAAAAGATACTTACCTACAGAGCTTGCAAGCCTGTCTTGACACTGTAGCAGTTACAGCAAATACCAATAGAAATAATGGCATGTTTTCCTAACTTTACAGCATCCCTCCACAAAATTTATTAAACTACACAAGAAACAAAAAACAGGAGTAGTGTCATTAAAAATAAAGGGTGAGTCATGTAGAGAAACAAAGGCGGGGGACAGCTGTAATCCAGCCCACAGATAAAATTTGCAGCTGATTTTCCAGTATCATAATAAATTGTTTCTCCATTGAATTTAGGCCAGCTTCTGTGGAAGGACATTAAATACAGTAGTAGGCAGTGTGTGTGACAAACAAGATAAAGCACAACCATTTGGCCCTCTATAAGAATAAAGGTTTGTGTTTCAACAGAATTGGGAACTGGAAGGCAGGGCTTTAGGAGACTGGGGCAAAAATTTTGAAAGAGGAAAATTCCAGCTTTACTACGGAATGGCCAATACTCCATATCCCAGTGATGGTACATTTTGCTATCTGTCATCAGTTCTAGGTTTTACAAATAAAACAAGTACTTAATTTCAGTTGAGTCTTACAAATTGTATCTAGGATTCAGCAACTGAGGTGGATTATTTAGGAATTCTACCATTTCTCTAAGAATAACAGTTTTTAGTCACATATAGCTAGCAATTTTTATGATAATATATGAGCCAAGATGAAACTCAACAGCTGCCCTTGATCATGCTGGGTCTGTACTGTTAAAAGGACTTCAAATGTCAGTACTCCTGTTAGCAACTTACATTATGAAATGTAATGATTACTGTGGCATAAAAATGCTCTTTTAACAGAGGTTTTTATTTTTCCTAGCTATAAATATGCTTGAAAAGTAAATGTTGTAAAAGATTTTCCCTATAACATAGTGGTGACTGGACAAGACTAAGTACCAAAAAAAGGTCTGTAACTCATTTACAGCTGCTACTGGAAGTCGAAGGAACAGACACCTTTGCCATATGTCTGAATAAACATGCTATTTTCCCATGAGATTTCACCTGATTATTTGTGTCGACAGTCACATTATTATAAAACCATACTAACCTAATGCTTCTGAAGAACTAGATTTAACTTGAAGGCATTTGATTGTTTAGTGCAGCTGTTATTGAGATAAGTCATTGTCAGAACAGATACTGTACAATTAAAATCTTGTTTCAGACTTTTTGCTTTAATATGGAGAATTAGATAGACAGGACAAGAGGCAAAGAGCACAAATTTAAAACCAGTAATTTCCACCTGAACACAAGAAAACACTTTTTTTTCCACTGTGAAGGTGATCAACACTCCAATGGGCTGCCCAGAGAGGTAACAGAATCTCCATCATTAGAGATATTCAAAACCCAACTGTACAGAGTCCTGAGCAACCTGCTGTAGCTGCCCTTGCTTGAGCAGTTGGGTGGTCTAGATGGTCTAAAGGAGCACTGTCAAGCCTCAGCTATTCTGTGACTCTGACTGTAGGAAGGAAAGTGAATTCTTCCTCATTGACCAGGGTCTGTTATCCAGAAAAGCAGTAGGAACATAGCAGGGGTCACAAAGTCTAACATGAATCATAGGAAAGCAGTTCCACACTCTGAGAAGCTGAGAATGCAGTTTCAGGAAAAAAAACCAATATATCTTAGGAAGACAAAAGTCTGAAAAAATTTCTCTCCTGTCACAAAGAACCTAACCCAAAAGTGAATGCTGACATGAAGAGTTAGCCATGTCAATATTCATTAATATTGAATATAACATGAGCAAATGGTAACCAAAGTATAATTTTCTCAGAATATTCCCATATGCTAATACCTTCTTTGTTGAAATAAAAATATACTAAATTTCAATTTAAAAGGTTATTTTCTTTGTCCAGCCACCTGCAAGTTGTTTTCCTGTTCTGGTACTAGAGAAATCAAAATGGAAGCATATTTTTCCCCACACCTGCTAATTAAATCAAATTTTAAACTTGTCAGCATTTGACAGACATAAGATTGCACTAATGAAAATAAATGCTCTTTGATAAAGTTAATATTCCAAGTTATGAGTAATGTCTTTACTGATGTTCTATAGTCAATAGCAATTACTCTCCTCTTCTATATAAAAATACATGCATATGTATTTCTTCATAGTTTTTATTACTAAGCAGTTCTACTGGAAATTTATTTGATTGATGTTAGCAAAAATGAATGCGATTGTTTTGGATGTTGTGTGTTATTCTGGAAAAAGAAGATTATTGGCTGCCCAAGGAAACTCCTACAGTGCTAAGGAAATAGCTGTGAAACTTCTGTGCGCTTTCAGGGCATATGGGGCTCATTGACATGACTTTGATCAAAATAACCATGTCTGCTTTATATGAAGCCTTTTGCCAGTTGACACAATGTGTAGATATTCTTGGAAGCATGAGTGTTCCTTTTCAGCTGAAGACATAACAATAATTATAGCATGATATTGATTTAAGATTTACTATTTTAAGATAAAAAGAGTAAGAATGTCCACATATTCAACTTGCATAGCAAGATATGTAAAGTAAAAGCAATGTAATTATTCTGTGACAATTTATCCACAGATCAGCACTTAAACTGTTCACTATCAAATTGAACCTGAATTTCAGGCAGTTTTCCTCCTGCAGCACCTCAGTACCTGCAGGCAAGGAGCACATCAGCCTGACAGCTGGGACTTCTCTGAACCAGGTCCACACAGCCCTGGCTGTTAAAGAAAGTGGTGATTATCTTCCCAGGCCTTTCATCCTTCTGTAAACTATTTCTTCTCCTCAGCATCTGATGGTTTTGTCTTGACTAAATGGGATAAAGAAGCAAAGTTCCCTCTTTGTCTTTCCTTTCTTCAGGAAACAGTCACAGGTCTTCAATTACACAATAGTCCAGCTGTTCAGAAACTTTTCTGCAGCAGAAGGTTAAGGTAGAAACCTTTCTTCAGGCTAAGCTGCACTATCTAGAATTCTACCAAAGATTTTTGTTTACAACAAATGTTTGCCACGAGTTGCCAAAGGCTTGAATGGTCTACAGCTTTTCCTAAACATCAATTGTTAGTACAAAAAACAGGTACAGAAAAGCTGACATTTCTTCTGTCCTTTTTTAACAAATTGGAGTAAAGAACGTTATTTGTCAGCTATAATGTGAATTTCTCATTTCCCCTTTACTAAATTTCAGAAGCAAAGTACTGGGTTGAAACTGAAGTGGTCTGCAGGTAAAGTATCTTTTGATAAAATGGTGGTGGTCTAAATATAAATTTGGAATAATACTAGAGGGTTTTCAACTGTGACTTGGGCAATTTCTCACCAGGCCTAGATGACAGCTTATTTCTTCACAGTATTTTAAACAGGTTGTATTAAACAGAAGAAAAGCAACAGGGAAAGTAATACATATTACACGGGATAGTGCCTTCTCAATCTCTGAAGTTGTGGTCAGGTTTAAAGATTTTACTTTTTTTCCTCTGTCCTATGTTACTTTTCTATTATCAGCAAATTTGAAGTCTTCTGCAAATTAAATAAATTTTGTCTTTTTGACATAGCTGACTGCTGTACTGTAAGAAGGTATTGTCTGCCAAATACTACTCCTTCAGCTTTAAGCTTGTCTGCAAGCTGTAAAGAGGCAAGCATTTACTTAATTCATATGAAGATTTCATATGGCTTAATTTTTGTCTGTCTTACCCCACGGAAGAGGAAATCTCCAGCTAGGACAAGCACAAATGCTAAGATCTGATACTGTGGAGCATACCCACTGGAATCAGCTCTCAGACCAAGATAATCTGTATCCACATTAAGGATAAATGACAAATCTTTGGACATCGCCTAGGGCTTCTGTAACAGCTTCCTGGCATAGTATAAAGAATTATAATCACAAGGGATAAAATTTTTGTGATTGACAGAAAATTTTTATGCAGAGGTAATGTAGACCTTAGAAAAGTAGGAATTCATCTTAAACAACCTCAACCATTGAAAACTTAGTTGTCTCCTCTGAACTAGCTGTGTGTCCTCTTTAAATATGTCCATCAAGTAACTCATCCCATTCTGAGATAGTCTAAGATTAGCCAGAGCAAGCCACTCTTCAGGGCTGCCTATCTGTCCCCACGCTACAGAGAGGCCAGATATGACTAGCAGAAGCAAGGTGTAAAACTCTTGCTAAGGTTAGATGAGTTGAATCCATCCTCAGGACATATGGGAGAAATACAGCACATGGAAAAAAATTTCATTGTGCTCAGGTCTGGCTTTTAATATCTTTTCTGCTCACTAGTACTAGTGGACTCAGAAACAATTTTGAATTAGTCTTGAGCTTTCTATTATTATTTGGACTACTTCACATAACACTTCAACAGTAGCTGCTATTACTTAAATGTTGTACATTCAAACCACACAGGAGACTGTGCTCTGTGTATTGAAAGAGATTGCTTTTTAAGAAACAGTGTATTAGAATGCTACATTAAAACCCAATTCTCTCCTTAAATACCTCAAAACTTCAAAGTCTTCATAATGGGACAGCACCAGCAAAAATACATTTTCAGGGACTTACCACTGTAGTAATAGATAATGCAGGAAAATTACTGCATGTATTCCTGAAGTAATCTTAAAGAATCTTTATGTCTGCCAGAAAAACTGGTAAAAATCAGCAGAGCTTGAGCCAGTGAAATAATTTCCAAACAGTTCCAGTACATAACAGGATTAATGCAAATACAGAGTCATTGCACTCTGTCATTTGACAAAGTTTCTTGCTTTCACTCATCTGTTTTCATGGTTTGGTGATGACTTATTTCAGTTGTTTATCAATAGAGATGTGGTGTTACTGAGTCTGAAAACAAGAGTTTCTACTTTTGGACCTAAAAAATGAGGTTGATTAACTTGCAGGGGTTAAGCCAGGCTAGATATTAGGGAGGGACAAAATGACCTATGTCATAACTAGCAGTGCAGTTCTGACATGATGCATGTTATTAGTAACCAAAGTGTAACAAACAGGTCATTTGTCATAGGAGCCCTTAAACTGCCAGAGGTACACCTGACTTTTAACTATAGATTTATATCTCCCATGGTTAAAAATCACTATCTTTAGCAGGAGACAGGGAGGACAATTTGATACTTGAGTTTCCCAGGGGTCAGCAGAGACACTGGGTCCAGTTTTCCTGTTGTGTAGGAGAACAGTTCAGCATCTGCTCTTCAAGACAGCACCACAGCCCAATATTTGAAACTTGAATTTGCCTGAGGGTCTGACTTTCATTTATGGTGACGCTCTGTCTTGTCATGTAAGGGGGCAAACCAGGTTTGAATGAGAACAGATCCCTGTAATATGGCAATACCACAGAACCCCTCTGCTTGACCAAGGAGGACTACAATTAGACTGAGAGAAAATCAGAAATGACATTTCAAGTGGCATTTTCTTTTTGGTTGCTAGGAGAGTAACAGAAAGAAATACGATCTTTTAACTATTCTCTTTGGTTCACTAGTAAGTTGGCAGCTAGAAATCCTAAATCTTAGGCATATGGGGTTTGGAACTAGATGATCTTTAAGGTCCCTTCCAACCCTAACCATTCTATGATTCATATTTTTTTTTTTAATAGTTATTTACCTGGGAGCAAATATATCTTTTTCCAAGTTACATTAAAATGAATACATATGCAATATTAAGTTAATACCAGCTGTATTTACCTCAAAATCAAAGGCTTGTTCTCATAGGTCTGGGGGATGGAGTTCAAAAGACTTTGCACTGATTATCCCCAACTTCTTGGTGTAGGATAGGCAAAGGAAAGCAAGAAAGAATATTTCTAAAGGAAAGTCCTTGTAGTATTTTAAGATTCTGTTGGAGTCCTGAGGTCCAAAATGTCATGGGCAAGTGACAGTTGTATTTCTAACCATACTCCTAGAAATATATTGCTTTGCAACCTTATGGCTCTGACAGTACCCGCTAAAGTAGCTTGTGTACTTAAAGAAACAAAGTAATTTTAGATGACCATCTCTCATGGGTTGTCACTTATATGGGAAAAGGGTGCCTAAATGTCCTCCTTTGTATTCTGAAATCACTGGTAAGGTCCAAAAGCTGGGGAGATAACCAATAAGGGGAAAAAGCTAATGCTAACAGAAGGGGAAGAGTGGTTATTATCTGATTTCTGTTATGTAATGTACTATCATTAGGTGATGAGTGAAAACAGATGGTATTAGTGACAGGGAAAGAATGAATCAGCATTGTACAAGGCAGGAGATAGAAACTGTTTAAATTTAGGATCCAACTTTACACTGACTGATTTATTTACCAAGAGATAGATACTATTCAGTTGATTTAAATTAATTTCAATCTTTTGCCTTCACAGTCATTACCAAGAAAACCTTTTTTAACAAACTGTCCCCACCTGAAGAACTTTCTGCTCCACTTCATCTGGAGTGCTTGGCTTCTCAGTCTCCTTGCAGAAGAATAATGGCTATTAGGTGGCAAATTCTAACAGAAAAACACCACTCAGACATGTCAAATCAGGTACATTTAAAACTTCTATTCTACAACTCTTATTTTACAACCATCTGCACTATCTTTTATATCAAAATCCCAAGCCTTGATTTACATAGGCATGTGATCTTTGTATTGCTCTGTCCCACAGCTGATGGAGGTGGCACATTCTAATTTCTGAAAATTAACTTTGGTGACTAAATCTTACAGACATTTGATAACTTGATATTGAGTAAGATTTCCCCAAAATACCATTTAAGTACTTTAAAAAAAACTAGCCTTGAAATACAGTGTAGATTATAAGTGCTGACCACCTAATATGAAACCTAATTATTATAGCTGTGCAACAAAAATAGTGAGGTACTTAAGTGCAGGTGATGTGTTAAATACTATATCAATGAGCAAAATGTACCAAAGATGTAAGCTATCAGACATTTATAATCTGTACTGAACAGAGGTGCTGATGACTGAAGTGTACATATTTGACATATAAAGTAATTCAAAAGTGCAAAATAGGAGACGATAGCTAGAGGAACATGTACAATGTATAAGTTACCAGCTAAAAAGATAAAAGGAGCTGGAGTTTGTAGCCTTGGAATTCAAGAGATCAGAGAGCTGGATCTGGTTGTATGGGGCTCAGTCACAAACCCAGAGTGCACCATACTGCCCTGAATGAAACATAAGAAAGCCAGTACTGAGTAAGCCCACATACCTGGGCACTTGCAAAGAATCTGGAGCCTGGAAGCAGTGGGATGAGCAGCTGTTGCAGTGACTGAGGAGCCTCCACAGTGCCAGCAGCAAACTGTGGTCCCTGTACAGCAATAGCAGCCAGGGACAGAGCAGCTTGTGGCCAGCAGCAGAGTCAGGCTCTGGAAGGAGCAATGAACATGAAACACCATCCTGTTCACTTTGAAAAAACTGTTGCACATGCACGAGTTTTCCATTTTTGTACTACCTTATATTTTCCAAAGTTTAGTGCAAATTCCTCTTATGTAGAAGGTGGATAGGAAGCATCTAACATTTAACTAAGTATTAGAAAAACATAGTAAAGGGGAGAACAGTACAGTGGCACAGGGGACACAAGAGCAGAAGAAGAGAAGGAGAAATAGCAATGAACTGACTAAAGCAAGCAGTAACATACCATTCATCTAACAGTAACAAGAGGTGTCAGTCCTTTACTCTCTAGGAACAGAAATAAATATACTTATGGCATGAAATCAATACTACACAACAGACTAATGGATCTGAAAGGTCATTAGCGGTGTGTAGGAAACTTACTTCCTAAAAGTAATCTATATGAATATTAACATTAGAGCTAGTCAGCGAATGGATCATTCAGGCCTCACTAGTATTTTGCTTTCCTTTGTTTTATCCCTTTGGTCCCTTTCTTTTCTTGCTGTTTGTGCCTGGAAGTTACTGTTTCCTTGAAAGGAAGGTTAAAAACTGGAGTGTGAGCTGTAACTGGAAATAACAAATGAGGTTAAGTTATCTTCTAAAGCAAATTCTATTAATAAAACTGGTTTCTGGAAACTGGGAAAATTTCCAGAAGTGTTTATAGATGAAAAGGTATAAAATAAGATTGCAGAAGGTCTGTAAGAACCAGTCTGGTAACTTAATATAACTGGCATCACTTAATCTGATAAGGACACGAAGCCTATAGTAACTAAAACTAAAGCATGTGCTAAGTCATATTGATTTTAATGGTGGGTTTGTGTGTGGCAGATTAAGGCATGGTTAGCTTTAACAGCCCCTTTGTTGGTTAAGAAAGTAAATATTGATATGCCCGTTTCACTGACTAACACAGATCCTTGCTAAACAAGTGAATAATTTACAGCACTGAAACCCTAGAGGTCTGGCTGCAGTCCACTGAACTGGACTAAAGCATTCTGGTAAAAACCACAAACTCAGGTGAGTTCTTAGTCATAAGAGCTCCAGCCACCCCTGAACACACATGAGTTAAATCCCATAGTGGTAGGCAGTGGAGGTCAGTTGTGTTCTTTCAGGAGTTAGTATATGAAGAGAAGAATCACTTTAGATAGCATTGTACATACCAATCTACCAGTTCCGAAGATGTCATCCTAAGGGTTGGAGTCCTGTTGAAAAGCAATTGAGAGTATAACTGGAAGAAATTAACAGTAGGATAGCTTCAAAAAGTTAATTCAAGTAGTGTTCTGTGAAAGCCCGAGAATTTAAGCAACAGTTCATTTACCCAGATTACACTGTTCTTGTTGCACTAAAAATATTGCCTTAGTGATAAAGTAATTTATTTTCTCCCCCCACCCAACTTACTGTTCTTCCATTTTCTTCCCACTCTTCATTTCCTCCTTCCTTTTTCCCAAGTGGTACCTCTCTTTCATTCATTTCTCTTACTTATCGTTTCTTAATTTTGGTATCTTTCAGTCTCTGTGGAAGAATAAATACTTAGTTTTGTAGGAAATTGGAAAAAGCACAAAAGCAAGATATTTTTCTTAACAGGGAAGTTGCGGACCATATCTACAGCCAACTAATCTCTGGGAGTCTAACAGTCATTGCTTGGAATAATTTATAGTTTCATATCTGCCAGTCCCACTCTAATTTTGTGTTCAAGAGTTCTTTGCACACCCAGCAAGCTAACAAGTACACAAACTTTGTAAAAAGACCTTTTAAAAAGCTTTCATTGCAATATCTGGTGCAGACTTAGGAACTTTTTGTTAGCTACTGAAGAAAGCCTCCATTGTAGAGGATGACATTACTTGACAATAAGATGAAAACAGGGAAACATGGCTTTCCCCCACAGAGTAAAGGCATATTGCTGCAGGTTGCTGCATATAATGCACTAGTTGAATTGCAGTCATTTGGAAAAGCCTATGCTTGCTCTGAAAAAATAACCAACAGTTTAAAACAAGGTCCACACCCATTGCTAGAATATAACTATATAGAAGCTATTCCATAGATACACCGGTTTTGTTAAAAAGATAGTGACCTCATTATTTGTAAATTAGTTCTAAAATAGCATCATTTTGGTTTTAGAAGCTACGTAAGGAGAATGGAGGTATTTTCTTTTTACAAATAGCATTCAGTTAAGGGGAACATTGGTGCTAGTTAGTAAACTGCTACAGAATCTGGTTTACAGTCCAATACAGTCTACTGAACACTAAACAATGGGTTTGTGCACATTGTTCCTTCATTTGATTCCATTACTCAAGCAGATGCAATCACAGCAAGATTAACTATGTTCTCAGATTAACTGCCATTCACAGAGGCAGCTGTTAAAGTTTCACATCTGTTTCACAAACAACTGTTTTCAAGTAAACAGTATCTTATAAGGAAGAGGTGGTGAATAGCTTGTTATGCATGAAATAAGAGGGCAAATTTTTATTTCTTTGAATACAGTTTCATTTGAATAGCTATTCATTTTTAATTTGAAAGCATTGACAAGGCACAATACCTTTACTTACAACCTATTTTATTACATGACAAAAATACAGTGCCTTGTCTCCATCTCTTCTGCAGCAGGATATCTAGTATACATTTGTTACATTATAGAAAATATTTTGTTTGAAGTAAAATGGTAGCTCCAACTAAGAAAGACTTTCTGACTTAGTACAGCAAAAAGTATTTTAGCAAAGAGTCCAAGTCGTTAGAAAGACATCTTGCCCACTTGTTCTTTTGTTCTGGATCTTATTCTCTACCATCACTTCTCTCCTTTTTTTGTTATCAGCTATGATGAAAGACATACAAGAACTTTTCCTATCTATAGAAAAGTAATGTTCTCCTCCTGGACCTGTCTGATCCCTTAATGGAACCTGTGGATGCATTCTGCTACTGTCACTTGGTCTGAGCAATTCTCACTGCTTGAAAAGCAAGTTACACCATGACTTACCTACCATTCCTTAATACAATTAGATGATATTACCTGTTAGATTCTGATTAATCACTAAGCAGATGTCTAGGAAATTTAATTTTAAGAGAAGCACATACTGCTTCTGTTACTTCGTCAAGCCACCTGCTCTAGTGCAGCTGGAAATGGTTCAGCTATTATGAAATATACCATATGATCACATATGTTTTTCCTAGACAGCTTATCAGTTTGATTATAGCAAGAGGAAAAAATAGCAGCAAAATAATTTCTTAATTGTTGGATCGAAGATTGTATATTCTGACAGTACTGATCAGGAGAGCTGGGACATAAAAAATATCTGAAACAAGAACCACAGATGAGGAACACCATCTCACAATCACTCACCCTTTAAGGAAGTTCCTTAGTTGGGAGTTGCAGCCAGATTCATGACATGTTTA
>NW_010321099.1:0-942 GCF_000700745.2 Antrostomus carolinensis | reverse complement strand
TGCTGTAATCCACAGTAAGCGTCAGCAATTGTTTCTGTTCTTTCTCATACTATACTACAGTATTGTCCAATTTAAACTGTAAATTTTAATTAGCAAAGAGACTGCAGGTTGATTTGTTTGTCAGGGATCCTGGGGCACTATCACAAGCTATGGTAAGAGAGACCAATTCATGAAAAATTACGTTTCAACATGAATGTCCTTTCCTAAACAGGGCTTTATTACAAGGGCTCTGACTTTAGCTCTGTCATGGTTTTAACCTGGCCGGCAGCCAAACACCACACAGCTGCTCACTCACGCTACCCCAGCCTGGGGGATGTGGGAGAGAACTGGGGGGATAAAGGTAAGGAGACTCATGATTTGAGATATGAGCAATTACAGAATTGAAATGAAATAATGATAATGATCACAGAATCACATAATTGCTCAGATTGGAAAAGACCTTTAAGATCATGAAGTCCAGTCATTAACCTCACACTGACAAGTCCCCAACTAAACCATGTCCCCAAGCACTATGTCTACACAACTCTTAAATGCCTCCAGGGATGGGGACTCCACCACTGCCCTGGGTAACCTGTTCCAATGCCTGAGAACCCTTTCAGGAAAAAAATTCTTCCTCATATCCAATCTAAACTTCCCTTGGCACAAATTGAGGCCATTTCCTCTTGTCCTGTCACTTATTACTTGGTTGAACAGACCAATCCCCTACCTCTCTACACCTTTTCAGGTAGCTGTAGAGAGCAATAAAGTCTCCCCTCAGCCTCCTTTTCTCCAGGCTAAACAACCCCAGTTCTCTCAGTTGCTCCTCATAAGACTTGTCCTCCAGACCCTTCACCAGCTTTCTTGCCCTTCTCTGGACACACTACAGCACCTCCACATCCTTCTCGTAGTGAGAGACCCAAAACTGAACATAATACTCAAGGTGCAGCCTCACCAGTGCTGAGT
>NW_010321098.1:25220-33602 GCF_000700745.2 Antrostomus carolinensis | reverse complement strand
GTCAACTGCACCACACAGCTTGGTGTTGTCGCCGAACTCACTGAGGGTGCACTCAATCCCACTGGCCATGTCACTGACAAAGATGTTGAAGAGCACCGGTCCCAACACCGACCCTTGAGGGTCACCACTCGTCACCGGCCTCCACTCGGATTTTGAGCTGTTGACCACAACTCTTTGAGTGCGACCATCCAGCCAGTTCCTTATCCACCGAGTGGTCCAGCCATCAAACCTGCATGCTTCCAATTTGGAGACAAGGATGTCATGTGGGACAGTGTCAAACGCCTTGCACAAGTCCAGGTAGATGATATCGGTTGCTTTAGACTTGAGGAAGATAAACACAATGAAGAACAGCACAGAATATTGGGCTGCACATAGTCAGACATGAACACCTTAATCCAGGTTGTTCCTGTAGCTTGATTAGGGCACAAACTGAGTTCCTCTGGGTACGCTAATCCCTTGTTACACAGTGGTGTACAGCAATACTTTTGCCTGTCTTCCATTTTTATCAGAAAAATACAATGAAGTATCAGCAAAATAACAACAATTAACAAGAATTCTGGTAAAAAGTTTTTCTTCTGATTCTCTACACTGCACACAAAAAGACAGAGTCATATTCTCTTGGGAAGCAGATATATTTGGATTACATTTCTTTTTCTTTCTCTTAAAAAGGAGAGGCATTTAAAAATAGTACGGCATCATTTTAAAATAGATTTATCATCTGGTTTTCCAGTTTCCCTTTGGCTTTTATAATTGTGAAACTATGAGCATGGGAGAGACACTCACTCCTATGTAAAGAAGGAGCCTCATGGGGGACCCAGGTGTGGCCGTGTCTCCTGTCCACATCCCAAGCTCATGGCTTCTCCCTACCAGAGCACTTCAAAGAAACAAAGTTGTGGTAGCCTTAGTCTCTTAATTTTCAGAACAAAGGCTGATAAATGCAAAAAAATGACCCCCAAACCTCATTCACAAAATGGTTTATTTACACTCTTCTGGAATTTTAAAGGATCTTTCAAAGGGGTTGGTGTTTAAGGTTCACTGCCTTTTTAGCACACACTGCTATCTGGAGTCTTGACTTAACAAGACTAATTGTTTCTCCATAAATATGTCTTCCTATATGAGCTTTCTGATCTTGTTTGTGTTTGTGATTCAAAGTGTAATGTCCCCAAACTGTCACTGTAAATCATTAGAGTTTAATTATCAAAACTGTTTTCGCCTACAAGTAATCTTTGGCTAAACAAGTCAATGTGACAAGGAAAGAAGACAGGAGTTTTTACAGACAGCTTGTACATACCCAGGTAATGAGGACAGCAAGTGCATATGTAAGGTTTTTATTTCACAGAATCATAGTTTCATAGAATCATAGAATGGTTTGGGTTGGAAGGGACCTTTAACGGTCATCTAGGATAATCCCTCTGCAGTGAGCTGGGCCATCTTTAACTAGATCAGGGTGCTCAGAGCCCCGTCCAACCTGCCTTTGAATGTTTTCAGGGATGGTGCTTCTACCACCTCTCTGGGAAACCTGTTCCAGTGTTTCACCACCCTCATTGTAAAAAATTTCTTCCTTACAACTAGTCTAAATGTGCCCTCTTTTAGTTTAAAACCATTACCCCTTGTCCTATCACTAGAGGTACAGCTAAAACATCTGTTCCCATCTTTCTTACAGGCCCCCTTTAAGTATTGAAAGGCTACAATAAGGTCTCCAGGTTGAACAACCCCAACTTGTTCAGCCATTCCTCACTGCAGAGGTGCTTCATCCCTCTGATCATTTTTGTGGCCTCCTCTGGACCCACTCCAACAGGTCCATGTCTCTCTCGTGCTGAGGACTCAAAAGCTGGACACAGTACTCCAGGTGGGGTCTCACCAGAGTGAAGGAGGAGCAGAATCACCTCCCTCGAACTGCTGACCACACTTCTTTTGATGCAGCTCAGGCTACAGTTGGCCTTTTAGGAAGCTCTGCAAGATCAGATCGGGTCTTTCATACTGGAACAGGCAAAACATGGTGCACAAACCCAAGCACCACTCTGGTCCACCCACATTGGAACTGATTAACACTGTATGTATGTTATTCAAAAGATAATGTTGCCCTGCAAGAAAGTCATCAGTTTGGATCTGTGACCTTGGCAGTCTGAAGTGCTGAATCTCTCCATTCAGGCAGTACAAAGGCAAAAATCTGTATGTTTACTAGAACCATAGGAACATTTCCAGTTAACAGGCTGCATTAATGTCTAAAAGTTAAATGACAGTCTTTGTACTTTCTCTGCCTTTCCTCTGAATACTCAGCTCTATTTGTGCATGTACAGACAAGAGAGATTTTGTATTAATAAATGTGGTATTACGGCATGATCCTTTAAGCAACTGAGAGATGAAAGGCTGATTTTTGTTTCAGACCTAAGCACACTGACACCAAGGGTAAATTCAGAGCTTGATGCAAGGGATTCAGCTGTGCAACTGACATTAAAGCTAATAGGAGCCACAAGAAAAACAAAATTACATTCTCTTCCTTGGACAAGAAATTAAATACAGATTGCAACTTATTCAAAGAGTTCAAAGTCAATTACTTTTTCCAGTGAAATCAATGAAAAGAACTTTCTATTTCAGTTCATCAGACTTGCTGCCCACTGAGAAGAGTGACTTTATCTGGGATCCTCTTCACCATTTGTTTTCCTGGCCTGTTGGGTTTTCTTCTTTCTTTCTTTGCCTGATTGATTATCAGTCTCATAAACACAATGTTGATTTTTTTTTCCAAAGGCAATTCCATTCCTTTCAACAACTAGTTAGAATTTTGAAAAATCACAGGAATTTTCCTTTAAGACGCTGTGAATGCTGCAACAAAGACCAATATTAGCTGGATGAAACATCCAAAGTGCACATCCCATTCTCTAACAGGCCTGTTAAAGTGTTGCTACAAATCTATGGAGATACCCTGACCAGGATCAACTTTCATTTGGTGACCTCTCTAAAAATGTTGTGCATACTTTGACTTGGTCTTCATTTGTCACTGTTTAGTTAAGGCAAGTATCACTTGAACATCCTTCTCACCGGTGGTCGCAGCATGCACAACTTCAGGCAGTCACTTTTGAAACCGCTACAGAACCTGGAGTAGATGGGCTTGAGGGAGATGAACATGATGTCTACGCTCCATTCATTCAAATACGTGAACTTTATCTGCTTGCATGTACTGATCCCAGATTTTGTTCTAGGAGATTGGCATTGCCGTCTCCAAGATCTGGGCTGCTTCCCTGCCTGACAACTGTCATTCATTCTTAAAGCTACATGTCCCCACAAACATGACATCTCTTCCCTTTATTTTCCATATGTGGTTCATAGCTGATCCAGGGTTAGTATAAAATTAGTGCACCCTTCCAGCTTATGTACAGCTACACCAGCCCAGGCAAGCTAAGGATCCAGCAGCCAAACTACTAGGGCCCATTTTCTAACATTATTTCATAATCATCATAATATTTATCTGATAAGTAGCAAATTAATTAATCACATCATTCCCAACTTCCCATGCCCTGCAGTTCTCTTGCTCCCTACGGTCGCTGCTCCATGAGCCATGCACCAGACCTTGCTAGGGCTGTGCCCTGCTGATTGCATCCCCTGGCCATTTGCACCCCGAGCTCATGCTTGTAAAGATGGATGTGCAAGATGCAGCAGGGACATGTGTGCTGGTGGGGCAGGGGTGGTAGCAGGAGCTGACAGGGCAGCTAACACTGCCAGAGCTGCTGTGGCAGGGTGTAGCTGGCCGTGCAGTCCCTGAGGGGAAAGGACATGGGGAAAAGGGGTTTTTTCTGAATAGCATAGTACATGCAGGGTTTGCTATCAGTTAGCTAAAGGAAACTATCATTTTAAGGACTGTTCTTCTCATGGTAGATTTGTTTTACACTTGAATTACAATTTTCAGTTTAATGGAAAAAAATACATACTTTCATTAAGAACCTTGGTTTAGACTAGGAGAAAGAGAAAGAGGGAGAGGTCCAGATCTCTTGGAGAAAGAGCAAACATCATGAAACACACCAAGCCAACAGGCGATGGGTTTATTGCCATGACCGAGGCACTGTACAGTAACACCTGTGTCAGTCACCCAAACAAAACTGCACAAAATGCTTCCTGATAGCTGACGTTGTGATAAGAGGCACAGTCTGTCATTTATCAAATACCCACACAGGACACATGCTGAGTGCTGGTGTGCAGTCTCCACTGGTACTGGAAAGAGGAGCCTCTCTTGCTGGGTTGAGCTGTGAGCCACGTCCATCCCTGGCAGAGCTCCTGGCTCTCGGCAGCCACCCATCCTCCTAGGGAGGACTCAGCCTGAGCGCTGCCGGCTCAACTGTACCTACCATCTGGCAATGCTGACGCTCTGGTGCAGCATTTTTTCAAAGCATGAAAGGCAGCAAATTTCACCTCAAATGAGATGCAACCTTCCTGATGAAGCAGACACTGCTGTGCTGTAGCATGGGTGGTGGGCATTTGTTTGCTCAGAGCTGTTGGCCCAGGGCTCTTCTTCCTTCCCAGGAGAGAAGCACCTTTCCATCACAGGAATTCGCTGCTTCTGCTGTGGCATGCACCCAAAACACCAGGAAGCATCTGGTGGCCATGAAGGGACTTTGTTTTGATCATATTGTCCATTGAAATACAGTGCTTACAAGCAACAGTGGTGATTACATTTGGTTTAGGCTTCTCATAATCATGTTTTTGGCACACCATGTGTTCAGGACAGCCTAGTAGCTTAAAGACAGTTTTGGGGAATGAGAGACACAAGTTCAACTCAGACCCAAACTTCCTGGAGATGAACTGCTCAGCCTGCTCTGTGACTCATCCTCTGCTTATGCAAACAGTGCCACTATCTCACAGGGGTGTCCAGAGAACAGAATAACCCAGAGGTGATGGTGGACTTACCCACATCAAGGCAAAAAAGCCCCCAGAGCTCCCACTCCTACTATTCAGCCAGCAACTGGTCAAGGACTAACCACCAACTCTGAAAGTTCAGAGCTTTTAGACCTAGTTATAGCCTGACAAAGCTTTTACATGTGCTTATACAGACCAGGTTATGACAGGCTCTGAGATCACTAGAGCAAGTTATTATGTCATGAAAAGATCCAGTGACTCTCATTGCTTTTCACACTTCATAGATAAAAATAATAAAGTAAGATTTTTTTTTTCATGAAATAGCATTTTAATTGACAAATTAAATTTCTGTTGCTTGGCTCCACTCAGGATATAGTTCTACATGTACCAAAAGGATAAAGAGCACAGAAGTGGAAGACTGTCTACACTATAAAGATGAAAAAAATAAACATTGTGATTTGTGCAAACCCTCTGAAAACCCGGCTTTTGCTCTTGATTTTATTTCTGCCTTGAATTTTTAAGAACTCAGTTGAAATAATAAATATTCCACCTTTTACCACGTGAAGAATCACTGCATTTCATAGGACATAAAACGAATGTTCACATAGAAATTTCATACTGCTTATTTTCAAACAGATTCATATATATTCACAGAGATTATTAACCCTGTAATGATTTGGAATCACATTTGTGTATGTGTGCCTGTACATATGCATTTCCTTCATTATATACATTATTAGTAAATAGAAATGTTTAAGTTACAAAAAGACAACAGCTGGATCATGACAGAATCCCAGTGACCACTACCTCATGGCATTTTTATGGAGTACCATTATAGCAATATCACTTGCAGTGCTTTATATAACATAGACAGCATATCTCAACAGTGCAACCAAGAGCATGAAGAGCTATCAGAAGCAGAGAAGGCAAGGGAAACACCCTTCCCAGCACCAGTAAGGGACAAAAATATAACTATTTCAGTAATAAAAGCTTGTCACAACATAACCTTCCTCTGTGACAGTATGTAGTATTTGCTGTGTATCAGCATTAGTGTTTACTATGACAGTGAAGGTATTGCATCCAAGTATTTAGCAAAGGGCTGGAGGTGCAGAGTATTGGATTTCCATCAAAGGGGTCATGGTGTGGAAGAGAGAGGAGACCTCACACCAGCCTCAGTGCCTTGCCTGCTGTGAAACACGGGACAGGATGTTTTCCCAGGGGGCCGCAGGGGACAACCCTGCTCCTGTCAACCCCCAAAGTGCCCCTTGCTTCTCGCTGGGTCACTTGGCTCTGGCAGATGAGCCACCAGTAGCTGCTACCTTTCTCTGTCAACCTGCTTTTGGCCTTCCATAGACTTATGCTTTGCAGCCCCCTCCCCAGGATTGTGGCTGGAGCCTAGGACAGGTTTGGAAAGATTCTCCCCACAATGTGTTTTCCCCAAATCCTGCCCTCTATCCCAGCAGCAATCTCACGAGCTGCCTCACCCCTGGCGTGCAAAGTGCCAGCAGAGCACGGGCCCCAGGGCTGAGCGCTGCCCTATGCCTCCCCGATGCCCACATGAAGAAAGGAGACCCCCAGTACACTCAGAGAGCCAGAGCCCACCTCGAGTCTACCTCTATATTAAACACTGGGGACACAGACAGCTTCATACTTTCTCTATTCTGTTTTTTAAACTCGTCATAACCTTGGCAAAGAAAAAAAAAAAGAAAGGAAATATAATAATGAGAGAGCCCTCTGCTGGTAAATTAATTTCTGGCTCGAGGAGGATTGACAAAATTTGGCTTGTGTTACGTTTCTTCTCTACCTTGTCAGCATATCTGTAAGGTTATACAAAACAGCATCCTTTTATAACTGCATTAAAGGAACAAGGACATCTGAAAATCTATGTGCTGGGAAGACAGCAGTGAACAAGGTCCTCGGGTTAGGGAAATCAAGTTAGGACAGTTTGGTGCTGATTTCCTGGGGCAAATTTAACTACTGAGTTAAAA
Source organism: Antrostomus carolinensis (assembly GCF_000700745.2). NCBI lineage: Eukaryota > Metazoa > Chordata > Aves > Caprimulgiformes > Caprimulgidae > Antrostomus > Antrostomus carolinensis. The sequence goes on along the minus strand of NW_010321098.1, from coordinate 26,766 downwards.
CCCATTGACATTAGAGGTGACATTACAATGTAAGTCAGAGTAAGATGCTGTGGGAGTTCAGGCTGGAGAGTAGAGGAGAGAACACGCTCCCCAACCGCTGTCCACACACATTGTCTGGGTGCATTGCCTATGTGATGAATGTCAAGTTCTGATACAAGGCACAAATCTGGCCTGCAATTTGTGCCACACAGGCTGTCATCCAAGTGCTGGGTATGAACACTGCTCTGCCCAGTTTCTGTGTTGTAGTAGATGTACAGATGTAACAATCCTGTTAGGACAATACTACCACCTTTGAAAATGTATTTAGGGTTGAAATAAGCGCAGGGGAGAGCAGACAGCCAATTAGGTGCAGGTTGGCAGTGGTGTGTGGCTGGAAGGCAATCAGTGGGGTGTCCCTCTGCAAGGAAGGAGGATCATACCTCAGGGCAGGAAGGCAATCCTTCCTTCCCTGCACAGTTTTATCATAACCCTCCCCGGGATTTGGCTGTCAGTTCTGACCATTCAGTTATCCATGGCATACAACATAGAAAGGGAAAAGCATGAAAAAGCACAGGTGAGGGATACTACACTGCAGGTGTCTCCATTCTCTTTCTCCATCAAGACCATTCAAATTAAAATATGCTCCCAGCAGTCTTTCCACTGCCACTGCCCATGGCCAGACTGCCACACCGTGGTGGGTGCCCCCTTACTTTCAGCCACATGCTGGAGAGAGCAGTACTGTCTGTACAGGACAGCCACTGAGGAGAGAGGGATTCCTCAAAACCATGGCTCTGTGAACCTCTTCAATATTTATAAATTGCATTAATCCCAAGAACCACGTGTCAGGGTATTGATCTAAAAGCTGCTTGATAACACACAGAGAAATAGTACGTTGATGATATATGGCAAGGGGAAATACATCTGGGAAGTAACAACAACTTGTTGCAGTTTGAAACAGTGACAAAATATTATTATCTGAGATAAAAATATGCTACTAATAATTTGGCAAGAGGTCAAGCGTACTTCAGCTCTCTAGTTCCCCTGCAAAGCCCAACAATAAAAAGCAGAGGGAACAAACTGTGTGAAGGCTTTTTTCTCAATAAGATCAGCTTTTTATGTTCATCTATTGAATTTTAAAACAGACAATTTGGAAAGGGAGCCTTAATAAACTGATCTATTCTTTGCAACACTGGCTTCATATTTGTCATTTCTTTCCTAATATAATCAATAGTAAAGGAAAGATTCAGCTGGTAAAACTGCTCATGTGGGCAGTCAATGGCAAGCACTGAGAGGATGTTTTAAATACCCTTAGTAACAATCAACATCTCATAGGGTGTACAGCTGTCAGTGGGGCCGGGGTGAGTCCACTGTCAGTGGGAACCTCTTCCATCAGACCACACACCTCTGCTATGCCACAAACTTCTAGTTTTTTGGAAAAATGTAGTGCACTGGGTACGAATTTAGCAGCAGTTAACTTCTTTTTGCAGGGAGAGTACAGGATGCCCAGTCCTCACTCCAGAGAGAGCGTCCCAGCCACCAGCCAGCACACAGGTTTCTTCGATCCTTC